>NW_023663483.1:5000-14880 GCF_015228065.2 Penaeus monodon
TATATCGAGGATCGGGGTGGGAAAAGAGGAATTTTTTTTTATACGAGTGTGTTGTAAAGATATTGTAACAAATATTATATATTAAATATATATAATATATATATTATAATAATATAAGTTATATAGTTTTAGCTACTCATATATAATGGTATGCATATTATAAATATATATATAATAAAATATATTTTATTTTATAATATTTTTAAAAATAAAATTATATATAATATTTATATATTAAATTTATTTATATATATTTTATTTAAAATATATATTAAATATATATATATATATTAAATATATATAGGGTTTTATATATATATATATAATATATATATATATAATATATATAATATGATTTAAATTAATTTTATTTTTTATTTATTTATTTTATATTTTAAAAATTATTATTTTAAAATTATTATTTTTTAAAATTTATTTATTTATATCTATATGAATCTTAGTGTTGTTTATGTATTATTTATTTTATTATGTATTATGTTGTTATGTATTTTGTATGTATGTATGTATGATGTAGTAGTTGTATGTATGTATGTATGTATGATGTTACACAATAATTTAAAGATGAAAATACTATTTAAAAATATGGATGTTGTGTGCTGTGCATGTGTATTATTATTTATTATTATTATTATTATTATTATATTTTTATTTTTAAATTAAATAATAATAATAATAAATCATTATTATTATTTTAAAATTATAATATTTTTATTTTATTATTATTATTATTGTTATTATTATTATATTTATTTTATTACCCATTTTATTTTATTATTATAAATAAATTAAAATTTAGAATTAGAATTAGAATAAAATAAAATAATAAAATTTAAATAATAATAACAAAAATTATTTAAAATAAAAATAATAATAATAAAGATAATGTAATAAAATTATAATTAAATAATAAAAATAATATAATAAAATAATAAAAATAATAATAATTTTAAAAAAATAAAAAAATTTAATAATAATAAAAAAACTAATTAATTTTTCTCTCTGTAAAAACAGAAGAAAGTCTGCCACCAAAGGGACGGGGCGTTTCCGTTTACCCGTGGAAGCGGGTGCTTTCCGAGATGCCCGGGGGTCTACGGGGTAAAAGGTTTTTTAAAATCTTGAAATCTTGAGTGGTGATGGAGCATGGTGTTTGTCGAGGTGGCAAGAACGAATCGAGGAACTGACGGGGCATGTGTGGTAAGGAGGAGCGCTTTTGCCAATGCTGACTGTCAATGCTGATGCAAAGTCCGGGAAAAGCCCATGGGCTACAAAAGCTTTCACACAGCAGATGGGAAAACGGAGTAAGGGGTCGTTTTTTACCGAATGGGGGGGGGGCTTGGGGTTTTCCTGAGGCATGGTCTTCGAAAACCCCTGCTGCTTCACGGGTCTGAGGCTGCGGGGCAGGAATGTGCTGGCCGACTTGCAAGGCCCACAACTCCCCAA
Source organism: Penaeus monodon (assembly GCF_015228065.2). Taxonomy (NCBI): domain Eukaryota; kingdom Metazoa; phylum Arthropoda; class Malacostraca; order Decapoda; family Penaeidae; genus Penaeus; species Penaeus monodon. The sequence goes on from NW_023663483.1 coordinate 6,462, forward strand.
CTTTTTCCCACCATTGGCTGGGGGTGCGTTTTTTTGGGGGGTAGGGCTTCTTGATTATTTAAAACCCCTTAACGGGGAAAGGGCCCTTTCCGCGGTGGGGGGGTTGAGGTCCCAATAAACTGGGGACCGACCGAGGGTACCCATCTGGAGGGGGCACCAAGGGGTGAGGCAAAAAGGCTTTCCCGGGGGACCAAGGGGTATGGGAGGGGGTGGTGCACCCCCCTGGTTAAACACCTGGACCGGGGGGACTCTCCACGTGTGTTTGCCCTGTGTGGGTCTCAATTACCCGGAGACAGGAGTCCTGGAGGTTTGAGCAATCTGCACACTCCCCCCGCTTAGCAACAACCTCTTTGGTCCTTTATTTACTTTGGGCGGGGGGGCTTGATCAAGGCCCGGTCAAGCAACGGTGGTCAAATTGGCAGGGTCAAGCAGGCATGTTCAGTCGGGACCGCATAGGGGCCCAAGACTGCCCCAGTTGTAGTAGTGGCTGCGAAAATTTCCTATACCCCCCGGGCTGTTTGGGGGATTTGAGCCTCAACTATAGCTTTTCCCCGTTGGACTCCATGGGGGATGGGGGGGGGGGGGGGAAATAAGAATTCTAATTTGTATGAGACTATAAATTTACAAGTCTACTCTCTCCCTGACGACCCACACAATCCCCAACCTTCCCCCGGAACACAGTGTTGTCACTTTGGAACCTTTCAGCTTCCAAAAAATAAAAAGGGAATCTAAGGTTCCCCGGGTCCCAAACCGTAAGAGGGGGAAAAAAATCCCCCAACTTAGGTTCTCCCCGGTAATGAGAGTTTCAATTTAGAACTTAGTAAAGAAAATTGAGGGATCCAAAGGATTATATTTTGAAAATGGAATGTTGGTAGAACGGAATCCCGATCACCCGCAGTAGCCTAATGTTGGGGTTTTTCCCCCGGAAAAGGCCTTTGAAGCGTTTTACATCGTAAAAAGGGTAAAAAGGATTTGAAAAGGAAGTATTGGTAATAAGGAGCAAGAGAAAATTTTTCCAGAGGCAAAGCGAACGGTGCCTTTGTGCTGTTTGAACACCCAGGTAAACCCTTTTTGCTTCGGTTGAAAACCCTTTCCCTCCGGCTTTCACCCCCTCTGCAATTTCCCTTAACCTCACCCCAAAATTGCTGCTGCCCTTGATTCCCCAGAAAAAGGCTAATGAAGGTCTCTGGAAGTTTTCCCAAGAGCCGGGAAAGACGGTAGGAAGAGGTTTAAAGGGGGAAGCCCCCCTTTCCCAATGGCCCTTTTGGCAACAAAGGCCGAGCCCAAGGGTCAATCCCTTGCCCAGCCAAAAATCCACAGGGGCCTCCTGCATAGGCCCTAAGAAAAGGCTCGGTAAACCCTGGCCCAGAAAGGCCCGGGCCGGTCAAAGGATCTTTAAAGGGGCTTGGACCGACGGCCAGGCTCCAGGATTTCACAGCGCTCGCTCCCAAATCCCGAAGAGGCTAATCCCCCTTTACAGGTCCGTATTTGCCGAAAAAAACCGAAGGCCTGTCAAAGGAAGCCTGTGGAAACTAGTTCCACGGTAAAAAACCCTAAAAGGTCCCCCCCAAGGAGCCGCCGTTGGTGGGGGGAGGCCAAACTTGGAGCCAAAAAAAGGGGCCCCAAAAAACTTAAAAGGGTAAATAGGGATAGGAAGCCTGGTCACCAAGGCTTGGGGGGGAATTTGCCCCCAAAAGGGGAAATCCAATTTTGACGGGGGTTTCAAATTCCATTTGTGTTATGTAACCAGAGTTTATGCCAAAATATTGACCGGGAAATTCCCCCTGAGAGGATTCCAAGTTCAAGCCCTTTATGGGCCCTTTTGGGACAATGGACTCATGGAGGAGAAAGGCGGGAAAATGGTACGTCAAGATATTCCCTTCCAGGCCATCCACCTGCAGGACAACAACTGCAGGTGAAGGCTGTGAGAAGAGGCTTGACACGGACCTTAACTGTTCATCTTTCCTTTTCCACATTTCTCACATTAATGTTTTTAAATTAAATTTGAAGTTCCCCAACCTTTACTGGGGTTTTGGGCCCACCTTGGGGGAATTTTCAATCGGAAAAATCCTGGGAAAAACCTTTTTAGAGTAGACTTTAGAAGGGTCTAACCTTTCCAAATTAACGGTTCTACTTAGGACTATCAAAGGGTCACTGATTCACATTGAAAATTCCCCGCAGGGGATTAGACTTGTTAAGCCACCTTTCCAATATTTTGGGGGAATAATTTTCCCGCCATGGAGTCAAGATGGGGGAGGACCATTTTTCCAAATTTTTGAATAAGATTCCACCCAGTATTTCAAGAGTGGAATTTTCCCTGTTAAGGAATCTTAAAATCAGATTCATGGACGAAGATTTCCAAAGTGCAGATTTCGTCACCTCCAACCCTTGGGGTATGAATTCCAAAGCGCAGAAGCACCAACGCAAAAGGAAAGGAACAAGGCCCAACCTTGTAACCTTACATTTCCAAAAGGGGGCATGAAAGGGGGCAAGAAAACTAGCCGAAAGGAAGAAGAGTTTATTAAAATCCGGGACCCCAGTGGGTAAAATGCGTAGATTAACAATCCATGAACCGCCAAAAAGATGGCTAAGCAGGGTTGCAAGTATATGGCAGTATTCCCTGGAAAAACCGCGCCACCTTCGGGTGAAAATGGAACGAACCAGTTGCATCTCGAGGCCAGCAGACTTCAAAATTGCATTTTCGCAAAAAAGGGTTGGCTCTTTGACTTGCCTAAAACGCCCAGGAAGGATGATATTCCCTCCAATTTTCACTCCGAGAGCTTTCCCCGAATTTCCTGGTTGAACAAAAGACAAAGGGGGCCCGTGCCTCAAATGGAGAGAACTTAATTTAACCTTTCCCCCGGAAATGGTCCACACCGGATTACGAAATTCCCTCCCACAGGGAGATGGTACCAATAGTAATTTTATCACCGACCAGGGGTGCCAGCGGTTTTCCCCTTTGGGGGAGTTTATTTCAATAAAAATAATCAGGGAGGGAAAGTTCCAGCATGAAAGGTTTCTAAAAATTTGAAAACTAGGATTTAAGTAGTGGCAGAACCGGGTTTTAAAAAAAATTTCGTCGACCCAGCTCTTCTTTTAATAAAAATTCAGAATCGGTTAGGTTACATGGGCCCCTAGGGAAAAGGAATATGCCCCCCCTAGCGTTTTCCAATGGGGGGGGTTATGGATGGACCCCAAATCTTGGGCCCTTTTTAAAAATGGGCAAACCAATAGTGAATGTCCGGCCAAGGAGATGACACTGTAGGTCCATTCTTTACCATTTAAAAGGGCTTATGAAGTTCTTAAGCAGGTTAAAAAGGGAAGTTTGAAAGAATATTGGTAAAAGGGAAAAGCTTCCAGAGCAAAACGTTTCCGTTGCTATTGCACAGGAAATTTTGCTTGGGTGACCATCTCCTTCCCAAACCTTGTCCCAAGCTCTAAAAACAATTGCCCTTTTTCCCTCAGCCATTTTGACATGCTTGGTATTTTTCCCCCAAAACGTTAATGGGGTTTTTATGGGAGACCCCCTTCCCCCGTAAGGTCTTTGGGAGGAAATTTAAGGTCGAGGCTAGGGTGACACCCGGCCCAATAAAAGGCCGGTTGCTACAGTGCCCGAAAAAAGCTCACAGGCTTTTCCCAGGGAAAGGAACCTGACCCTTTCAAAGACTCCCGCGAATCCAATCCTCCGCTGCTAAAGGAAGCCCAAAAACCCATCATTTTCCCAGGAAGAAATCCTATTTAAAGGGGAAATGTGGGCTAGTTCCCCGGGTCTTAAAAATAACCCAGGTATGAAAGGACAGCTTAAAGGTAAGGAAATTTTCTTTCTTCCCCAAAAACCTTGGAAAGGAATTAGACCTGATACCCTTCCGGCTTTCAGGGATTCATGCAAATGGAAAAATGAAATTTGTAGTTATTAATCCCTTTGATTTCCCCAAGGTTTTACGGATTTGTACTTTCCTGAGAGGTCCATCAAACTTATGGGGCCTTTTCAAGGCTATGGGAGCCGGGGTACCTAGTATTCCCCAAAGGCACCACCCAAACACCCGAAACATTGGGGGTTGACACCGGGGCATACGGGTTTCCCCTACCTCCTCCAATTTTTCAAACTTAGGTTGGAATCCATTTGGATTGAAAATTTAAAACTTGGGAGATTTCAATGTCGGCAAACTCTTGGGGCCTTTGTGAACTCCGGAATTGGGGCCCTTTGGGTCTTTCAAGGAGTGGAGTTTTATGGAATTGGGAAAAAATTCCAAATCAGGGAATTCTCATACCTTCCCAATTTCAATACGGGAATTTCATGGGGAAAAAGATTTTCAAGAAGTCGAACCCTTTAAAATGTTTGGGGTGAGGATTAGGCCCGGATGGAGAGATGGGACTGGAAATTTTTGAGACTTTTGATTTAAAATGGGAGTATTTGATCCTTAAAGTTAGAAGTTAAAATCTTTTAACCACTTCACCTTTTAATTTCTTCATAGGTCATTCCCAAATAGCAGCAAACTGGGCACTCCAGTACCATGGGGGGGAGGTGCCAAAAAGGGTGCAGAGAAAAACAGCTTAAATAAGACCGATGTTTTGCCAGTACAAAAAACGGAAGGGAAGGGGGGCAGGACAAAAGTCCAAGGAGGTCCCTTGTACCGGGCCCCCACGGATGGGACAAGGTGTAAACCCCGGAAAAGAATTTCTTGTATAATGGAGGAAATTGGGGGCATAATCTCCAGAAAAAAAAAAGGCAATGAAAGTAACCTTTGGGAGGGGCCCCCTGAGCATCTCACACGATTATGGGTAACGAAAACGGTCGCCAGGACTGAGCAGGGTTCCATCATTTCAAGGAAAGGACTTTGAATTTCAAGAGCTTTCGAAATGGCCAGTTGTGGGGATTCAACCCTTGAACCAAACCAGAGAGCTCCAATTCTTTGGACAAAATATATTGGAGGGTAAAGTGATCAAGAAAGAGTCTATAATTTCCTATTTAACTGGGAAGTAATTTTTTTGGAAATTAAACAAATTTTAATGATTTAAGCTTAGGAGAAATTAAAACTTCTGACCTTTTTAAAAAAAGTTTTGTCATATTATATATGTTTTAAATTTGTAACAATTTTTTTGGATAAAACCAAGGATTCCTTGGGCAGTGCGTAATGTTTGCCTTTCCGAAATTATATCAATTAAACAGCCCAATCAAGAAAAATGAATTGGGGAAGGGGGCATTATTCCTTCATTAAATTTCCTTGCACAGGAATTTAATTCGGTGGAAAAATTTCTCAACTAAAATCACTGAAGGGCAGGGTTTTTAAGTTCTTTGTTTAATCTATAATGATTAAAGTTTTTAAGTTCTGTTTTTTTTATTGGAAAATTTACGTACTTCTAGGAAACAAGGTGTTCGGACAACATGCCTGCTTTACCGGGATGGAAAAAATCAAATTTTAAATTTTCCCAAGGAAGCCCGCAGAAATTTTCCAAACGGAAATTCCATTTCCCCATGGAACCGCAATTTGCCAAGGGAAGACGGGCAATTTTGATCCAAAATTTAAAGGTCCCCACTCCAGGAAAATCGCCAAACCTTGATTTTTCTTTTAATCTATGGGGTCAGGGCCGCACATGGGGGGCTTTTCCAGCCTATCGTAGTAAACTTGATATGGGGAAGGGTTAAAATGCCCCCATGACGGTTTTTTTGGGTCCAAAGAAGGCCAAAAACGATGGGGCTTTCAGGTTATGGGAGTGGTTTTTGAATTTAGACAGGGGAACCTTTATCCCCAAATACTGAAAATGATTTAGGGGACAAAAGGGTTTAGGTTTCCTTAACCAAATTTTCAAAATTTGCCATTTTTGGAAATGATTTAAACTTAGAAGATCTAATTTAATCTCTTATTTTTCTTTAATTCCCCTTTTCCCCTGACAATAATGACTGGGTTTTAGTGATTAAAGGGGGGGTAAAATTTAAAAATTTTCACAATTTATTTCCGGAAAAAAATTTATAAATCAATCTAAATGGCATGGTTTTTTCCAATGACAAGGGGTTGCCGGGAGTTTTCCCTTTGGAAGTGACTTTGGAGGGTACATGGCTTTTTCCGCTTAATGTAGGTTATGAAACCCTTTGGATATTGGCCCATAGTGCTGGGAAGAAAAAGGCTAAAAATTAAACCGTATAGGGAGGTTTAGATTGGTTGCCCCGTTTTCAAGTGATACCTTTTGTTTGGGTCCGGCATGTTGGTATCAGTGGGGATGGCGAGTGACCGGCCCAAAGGGTGGTGCCTTGTGGTTTGGTTTCCCTTAAACCCCCGGGGAGCCGTTGCCCTTTGAAAAAAGGGGGAACAAGGGCTCCCCAGAAAAAACTGCAGACATTGGGGACTTGGATTGGGGACGGCAATTATTTCCGGGGGTTGTTTGGCTAAGAAGGCACCAAGACGCCAGGTAACACCCAATAGGGCTTTTTGGGGCCCAAAATATTTAAGAGGGACGTTGGGAATGTAACATTCTAAAACCCCAAAGGTTCTTTTTCCCAATTTGGGGGAAAAAAAAGATACTGTGAATGGGGGGTCATTTAATTTTAAAGGGGCTATTTTTAAAAATTTTTATGATAATGAAAGGAAGATTTAGGGTTAGGGTAATTTTTTGATTTTCAATCTATATATTGTTATTTGTAAGATATTTTATTGATAGATTTTAAAAGTTTTAAACATTTTAATATTTCTATTTAACAAGGTATTCACCGCTAATGACCTTAGCTGTTGACGCAGCAGATATTTTTAAAAAATCAATCAATCTTTCTTGATTATTTTTATTTCCCTAATGACTGTGTTGCGGAGTGATTTCTAGGAGGTGATGTGGTGCGGGTGGAATGCTTGGTTTCTCTGCTGAATGAGGCGTTTGATGCGGCCTATGATCCAAAGCAGGTCCGATGGGTGTGTGCTGAGTGTGGATAGCCGTAGTGACGGTCGAGAGGTAGTTGTGCCACTTGTGGTGGATAGCCGTAGTGACGGTCGAGACGTAGTTGTGCCACTTGTGGTGGATAGCCGTAGTGACGGTCGAGAGGTAGTATTGCCACTTGTGGTGGATAGCCGTAGTGACGGTCGAGAGGTAGTTGTGCCACTTGTCCTCCACATCAACAGCGGTAACAACGTCTTTCCACGGGAGTTAGGTAATCCACTGCCCGAACTGTATGATAGAGGACTGTGTAAGCGGCATGTATTTCCTGGTTTTGGTCTGCTTTGGCTGAGAGACAGTGCTTGAAGGCAGCCATAACACTGACACGTGTCTGCTGCGGCCGACAGGAGAATATGTTAGAGGAGGCTGGTACCAGTCATGTAAATCTGTAAAGATCAAACCCAGGGTTCTTTGTTCATAAGTGGGAAAGTTGACTACTAGTGAAAGATGGAGCTCACTTTGCAGGTCAAGGGTGTCTATTTCATTAAAATCATTTTGCATGATGGATATCGCACACGCAGAAGGTTAGTGGTGTGGGTCAGGTGGCAGAGTAGTGTAGCAGCACGACCCCGCAACCTGGAGTTCAGCGTAGTTACCCAGGTTGGGTCACATCAGGTCCACAGCCATGTCCGTGCTCATTGGACAGAGAGCTCCCCTCGCTCCCTGCGCGCTTACACAGCGCTCGTGTATTTAAGCCGCAGAGCCTGAAACGAGAGCAGCATTCCCCGATCCTCCAGCAGAACCAGACAACAGCAGCAGCACCCTAAGGACTGCTCAGTCCTTAGCCGACTGGGGAGCCTGCTGGCTCCCCCGTTGATCTCCGACTTCAACACCCAGCCATACCTGTGGGCACTCACACCCACAACAAATACTCCCCAAAGAGAAAAGACACTGGTAACCTCAAATAGAAGATGACCAACAATCATCTTCTATAGTAGCATCTGTTTGGTGGGGGCTCGTGGGGGATGGGAGAGCACACAGCAGATGAGGGACGCGGTGAGGGGGGGATGGTGAAGGGGAATGACCTGCACCCACATTTCCAGGGCATCCGGAACTTCCACGTCCAAGGGGGAGGGCGATAATAATGATGTTAATATCGTGTTTAAAAATTGATAATAATTATAACAATGATAACACTGTTCTATTGCCAAATATTGTTTTTTACAGTTGTTCATACGTAAGGGTATTAGCATTTTCGTGGCGGGTATAACGACATAATTTTCAAGTTGGGACCGCACATTTTTTTCTAACAGACATTTTTTAATTATTCAGATGAATGATATGGATTCGTCCAGAAGGTCCTGCAGAAATAAGCCGGATGTATTCTGCTACATCTGCGGCGAATACACCGTTGTTCCTAACAGGAAACCAGTCACAAGTTTCATAAAGCGTGCTTATCTGCTTATTTTGGCTTGAAACTTAGTGATCAGGACAAGCTTGGGCGCCCCCACATGGCTGCAAAAAAAGCACCCAGTATTTTCGTCGCTGGACCCCTGGA
>NW_023663484.1:0-14879 GCF_015228065.2 Penaeus monodon
TCCCCCCCCTCGGGGGGGGGGGGCCCGGGGGGCGAGAGGGGGCCCGGCGGCCCCCCGGGGGCCCGACCGCCCCAAGGGGCCCCCCCCCACCTTTTTGGGGGGGGGCCCCCCCCCCCCTTTCCCCCTTCGCCGCCGCCCCGCGCCGCCCCGGCGGCCGACCCGCCGGGGGAACGAGGGACCGCTTCCGCTTGGCCCGGCGGCTCGACCCTCAACCCAAATCCTTGTCCCGAAGACGGATCAACTTGCCGATTTCCCCTTACCACATTGATCTATCGACCAAGGCTGAACACCTTGGAGACCTCTGCGGAGAAGGTACGGATCCCCCCGCAACGCGGCGCGCTGGGTAGGCATTTGCCCCCGGGGGCAAAGGGCTAAAAGGGGGAAAGGAAAGAAGAGCCTAATCTCCTCCTTCCCTTCCTCCTCTCTTCTTCCCCCCCGGGGGCGCTCCAACCTTTTGTCCCCTTTCGCCACGGGCGGTGCCACCAAATCGGGCTGGTGCTAGTCCTCCCCCCCGCAAAACTCGCTCTCTTTTGGGCCGCGGCGTTCGACGAGCGGCGCGCAAGCCGCGCCCCCCCAACCCCCCTCTAAAATAAAACTGCTCTTCGGTTGGTTGTTTGGGTTGGTCCCGGGGGTTTCCCCTACCCCTTTTCAAGGGCCGGCGGTACGCCGGGACACCAGGCTTTTTCGCGGTGCTCTAGGGCGAACCGGGTTTGCGATCGCCGCGAGGATTGCTCCCCGACACAATCTCACGTATGGGTTACCCCAAACGCCCCCACTAAAAGTGAACAAATTTGGGGGGCCTCCAGCAGCCTAAAAAAGAGAAAAAAGCTTTCCCCCGGGCTACCCCGGGGGCGTCGGCGAACGAGTACGCCTTTTTGCCCACACGCATGGCCTCCGACCCCCGGGCACTAAAAACCCTTTGGGGGTTTGGGGTTTGGGGCGCGAGCGCTCGCTCTGCGCCGGGACCCGACCGTCCCCGGGCAAAAATAAAAAGGCGCTTACCCGAGAGCAAAGGGGGAGTCTGCCTGCCGCCGGGCCTACTAGGGGGTCTCGACCTTCTTCTTCTCCCCCTCCCCCTGAGGGGGAGGGGAGGAGTATCGGCGAGACCGGCGCTGGTCGAGGGAAAGGGGTTTTTCCCCGCACTCCTGAAACCTCTCACAAAAGGGATCGGGAGGGGATCGCGTACCGCGGGGGCCCCGGGCCCCGGGGGCGGTGCCGTCGTCGTTCCCCAAACCCCCCACCCAAGAGGGGGAGGACTCCCGACGAGACGACGACCCGCGCGGCCCACGCGCGCCGCCCACCCCGTTAGGGGCCACCCGCACTCAAAATTTTTCCCACGCAGGGTCTGTCTTCCCCAGGGGGCGGTCCGGGTTTTAAAACCTATTCCCTTTCCCCCGAAATCGCTGGACCGTTTCTTTGATTTCTCTCTTTCTTTCTTTTTCTCCTTTGTCTTTTTGGATCCAGACAAATTGTGGGGGGGGGATTGGCGTGGCGGGCCAGCGCAACGAGCAGCGACAAGCGAGAAAAGCGAGAAAAAAAAAAAGGCCCGGGGCCAAGACCCCGGGCCCGGAGAGGCCCTGAGAGTGGTTTCTCATAAAAAACCACACATCAGGCCCCACCCGTTCGCAGCGGCGCCGACAAGCCCCGAAGCCCGCCCGCCCGGGGGGGGCTGGTGCTGCGTCGGGCCTCGTCCCCCTCGCCCCTTTCCAAAACGGGAACCCCAAAGAAAATCTCGCTGTTTTGTGGCGTTTTCCAGGGGATGGGGGAACTATCCCGGGCTAAGGCCGCTTATCCACCCCAACGATGTTGGCGGGGAACCCTCCCCCCCTTTCGGTAAACGAGGGTTCGGTTTTGCTCGAGCATTTGTACTACCCCCAAGATCCGCACCGTGGGGGCTCCAACGGCTCGCGCCGTATCCTTCTACGCTACCACCGGCCCCCTCCTACTCCGGGGGCCTCAGACCCCTCGACGCAGCCTATGTGCGCCCGGCGGTCGAGTATGGGGGGGAGCTTGAGCGCCATGCATTTTCGGGGTTACTTGCTTCGGCAGGTGGGGTTGTTACACACCCCTTAGGGGATTCCAACTTCAGGGCCCCCGCCCTGTGTCTAAGAAAGCAACCCCCTCCATGGGATGGGAAATTAGCCCCTTTTTAGGCCCCTTAACTCGACTTTTGTTCATCCCACAGCGCCATTCTGCTTCCAAAAAATTGGGGCCCACTAGGCACTCCGTTTCTCGCCCGGGGCTTCACGAAGAAAGCCCGGCCCTCCCCCTTTAAAGTTTGAGAAGGGCTGAGGACATTTCGCCCCAACCCCTGTATTCGTTTTTACCGGATGGAACTCGTTCAAAGCAGCGCCAGCTATCCTGGGGGAAAAACTTGGGAGGGCCCCCTACTAGTAGTTCGATTGGTCTTCGCCCCTATACTCATTTGGGCGATCGATTTGCATCAGAAAGCTTGGGACCTCCCCCCGGGGGTTTTCCCCCGGCTTCATCCGGGCCCAAGCTATTCATATCTTTCGGGTCCCAACTCTATGCTCTGGGTACCCGCCGACAAAAACCCCCCCCGGCCGCCCGAGCCCGCCGAGGCGGGGGCGACCGTTCGTCATGGCGACCCCCGGCCCCTGCGCCCCCCCCGCCCCCCGGTGAGGGGCGTGGGGGCGTGCGGGAGCGGGAGGGGCCCGCGCCGTCCCGGGGAGAAAGTCAGTCCCCCGTCCGGGGTGCGCCGGCCGCCCGCTGCCCGAGGGATGGGCCCCCATACTTTCATTGCGCCCGTGGGTTTGGGCGCCCCCATTGACTCGCATACATGTTGGACTCCTTGGTCCGTTTTTTCAAGAGGGGTGGGAGGAGTACCCTTTTTGCACGCCGCGAAGGCCCCCGGGGGAGAGGGAAAGGGAAGCGGGGGGCCGCGAATTAGGCCGACCGCGGCCTCGCATCCCCCTTTCCCGGCGGGCCCCCGGAGGAGAGCCCGTGGGGGGGAAAGACGAGGCAGGGGGGACCCCGGGAGGGCGCGCTGGAAAACGCCCCCCGCCCAACGAGGAGCGGAGGAAACGCGCCGCCGGTTCCTACCAGGACCCGGGCCTCAGAGCCCGTGTGTCCCCAACCGCGCGGCGCCCTACTGGGGGGGGAAGATCGCCCCCCGGCCCGGGGCAGGCCGGGGGCCCTCCCCGCTTTGGCCCCTTCGGCCGAGGCCCCGGGAAGGGGAATCGCCACCCCCGCTCCGTCTCCCGGCAGGGCGAACTGAACCCCCCAGTTCGATCTTCAAATCTCCCCCCGTTTGCCTTTTAAAAGGGTTTTTCACGTTCTCTTGAACTCTCTCTACAGGGTTCTTTTAACTTTCCCTCACGGACTTGTTCCTATGGGTCTCGTGGTCAATTTAGCCTTAGATGGAGTTTCCCCCTGTTTTAGGTTGCGGTTTCGGGCACCCGACTCTGGAGGCCCTTTCCCGCACTCCCAAACCCCCCCTCCCCGCGAACGAGGAGGGGAATTCCCTTTCCCCAACGGGGCCTGACCCCTCCGTGGGTATGAAGTCATTCTAAACAATTTAGGCGCTGGGAAGCGCTGCAGGACCTCCCCCGCGCAGACCCCCGACCCCCGGAAGGGGAGCGAGGTTTTGCGCGGGCTCTTCCCTTTTTGGGTCCACTTACCGGGAAACCCCGGTTGTTTCTTTTCCTCCGCGTTTAAATATGTAAATTTAGGCGGGTCTCCCCTCCACTCGAGGTCGACGTACGTAAAACCCAAAAAGCGAAAAAGCGAGGGGGGCGAACGATCGCCGCCGCCGCCCCCCGCCGTCGCCGTCGTCTTGCTTTTTTTTGTGTTTTGGGGATCTTTTCGTCTCTTAGTCCTTGTTTAAAGGCTTTCCCGCCCCCCTGCCGCCCCGAAACCTCACGGGGGGGTTTCGTGGCGCGGAGAGGGCCCCAATCTACCGGTCTCGCGATCTCAGGGGCCCCCCTTCCCCCTTCCAGCACGGCCAGGGCCCCCGGCCCCTTCCTCCCCTTTTCGGGGGGGGGGGGGGGGGTGCACCGGGGCGGCTGGTTTTCCCACGGCTTTGGGGAGAGCGCCTCCCGGCTCTTTTCGGAAACATTCGCTTTTTGGGGCCAGGGGCAGCAGGCCCCCGACCAAAAATGGGGCCGAGTCGGCCGCGAGGAGGAGGGGAGGACAGGTCGTCCGCCCCCCCGTCCGCCCGTCCACCCGACGGCGAGGAAGGAGCGAGCCCTCCAAGCGTCTTAAGGGAACGTCCGGACCCGGGAGCGATTTCCCCTCCAACGAAAACCCCCCCCTCTCTGGCCCGGGGCGAACTCCCAGGCGGAATGGCGTGCGGCGAGCGAGCGAGCAAGCAAGTCGCCGCCGCCGCCGCCGCCGCCCTCCGGGCACGGGTTTAGTGGGGCCGGCGGCTTGGGAGAACCGCCGGACCCCAAAACACCCCCGTGTGCATTTTGGGGAGTCCCCGCCCCCGGGAAGCCCCTGCTCCTTCTCCTCCCCTCGATAGGGGGGAGGAGGAGGAGCCGCCGCCGCGAAGGGGGCCCCCTACACGGCGCTTTTTTCCCTCACTCAAAAGAGATTCTCGTAGCGGCCTTCCCGGGAGACGGGGGGAAAAGGGGGCAGGGGGCCGGAGCCCCCCCGCCCCCGGGTCCGCAGCCGTCCGACTGTCCCCCGGGGAGGAAACGTCACGACACTCGAGGAAGTGGCAGCCGTCCTTCGAAGAAGGACAGGGCCGCCGCAATGTGCGTTCGAACGTCGATGGAATCACGGGAGAATTGCGATACCACCAAAACTCCTTCTTGCCGCGGTTTTCCCTCGACCCACGACCAATGACCCCCCGTTAAGACCCCTTTGCTGGGTTTTTTTCCTCGAGTTCCACACACACTACTCGATCGCCTCCACAAAAAAGGGCCTCGGAGGGAGGTAACCTGCGCTCTGAGAAAACCGTACCCAGGGCGCCGAGCGCCCCTTCGCGCCCGGCGCCGTCCCGACCCGTGGGCCCGTGACCCAGGGGGGGCGACAAGACTTTGGGTTCGGCCCCCCTCCTCTCCCCCCCGCCTCCCCCCGGGCCGGGCCCGGGCCCAGAGGGGGGAGGGAGGTGGAGAAAAAAGGGCCGGGGACCCGTGCCGAGAGCCCCCCGCGGACGGGGAGGAGGAAAATGGGGCGGGACGGGGAGGGGGGACCGCGGCAGGGACAGACCGTCTCCGCCCTTGGTCACGCCCTCGCCGTCCGTCCGCCCGCCCGTCCGATCTTTCGGGTTGCCCGCGATTTTGCCTCTTTCGGGGCCCATATCGGTGGGGGTGCTGCTCCTGTGTAGCCTCTTATGATCCTTCCGCGGGGTTTCACCTAGGGAAAACCGTTACGACTTTTACTTCTCTAATGACCCACTTGGACCCTTTTCCCGTCGCCCCGGGGCGCGGGCCCGCCGCCGAGGCGGGGGTAGCGGCTCCAGGGCCCAGTCCGGTGCCCTCACTAGACATTAAATCGGTGTACGACGGGGGTGGTACAAAGGGCAGGGACTAAATCGGCGAAATTGGTAAATTTGCGCCTACTGGGAATTCCCGTTCTGGGGAACTTTGCAAGCCCCAATCCCCTTTAAGGACCTTTCACGAGGGTTCCCGCCCTCCGGAGCGGGCAGCTCGCTGAACTCTCCATTGTAGGGGCGTGCGGCCCCGAACATTAAGGGCATCACAGACCTGTTAGGCTCAAAATCTCGTGCGGCTAGTATATTTTTTGCTGCCGCTTTTCCCCCTAAGAAGAAGACTGCGAACGGGGCGCCCTTTCCGGGGCCGCGGGGCGCGCCGCCCGGGGGCGTAACCAAACCCGGCGGAGCCCGGCCCAGGCCCCCTTTTGGGGAACCCCAGCCCACGCCCGAGGGCGAAGGCGGGGCGAGAGACCCGTCGACTATTTTTGCAGGCTAGAGTCTCGTTCGTTATCGGAATAAACCCAGACAATCACTCCACCAACTAAAACGGGCCCTGCACCACCACCCCCGAATCGAGAAAGGCCTTCTTCTGTCAATCCCTTCCCCCCCTGTCCCGGCCGGTGGTTTCCCCGTGTTTAGTCAAATACCCCAGCCCCTCCCGGTGGGCCCCTTTCCCTCAATTCCTTAATTTCAGCTTTGCACCTACTTTCCCCCCCGGGAAATCAAAAACTTTGGTTTTCCCGAAGCTACCCGCCGGGGCATGGGAATAATCGGGGGATCCTATCCCGCTCGTTTAAAGGGTTTGAACTAGGGGGGTTCTATCGCCTTCGAAAATCTAACTTTTTGTTCTTGATCAAAGAAAACATCCTTGGGAGATCTTTCGCAGTAGGTCTCAGCGACGGTCTAAAAATTTTACCTCTAGCGTCGAGTACAATGCCCCGTTCTTCAATTAACATTCCTCGGTTCCGAAAACCGAAAAAATAAAAACCCGGGGCCCCGTTCCATCATTTCCTGCACGACATTGGGCTTAAGCAAGACCCCCTGCTCTGGCACTCTAATTTTTTCAAAATAAAAGTGCGGCCCCAGGGGACACCCCGGTTAAGGGCATAAAAAAACCCCCTGCCGCCGGGGGGGGAACAGCTCGGGAACCCGGGGAAGTAGCCCCGTAGGCGGACCGCCGGGCCGGAGCAAAGTCAAAAATACGAGCTTTCAAACCCCAACAAATTTAATATACGCTATGGAGCTGAATTCCGCGGGGGCGGCACCAGACTTGCCCCCCCTCATCCCGACAAGGGTTTAAAATTCTCATTCCAAATTTCGAGGGGCCCCTTCGGGGCTCGCAAAAAGATTTTTTTGTCACTACCTCCCGTGCCGGGGGTGGTAATTTTTCCGGGCCCGCTGCTTCCCTTGTGTGGGAGCCGTTTTCCCGGCTCCCCCTCCGGAACGAACCCTGATTCCCCTTACCCCCCCCCGATAGCCCTTGTAGGGTTTAACCTACAATCGAAGTGATAAGGCAAGCCTCAGGACGCGGCGCCGACCCAACCCCGGGTTTCGGGGGGGGGGCGGCGCTCGGCCAAAATTATTTTGATTCACCAAAGGGAAAACGCGGGCCCGGCGGTTGAAGGGCCCGGGCCCCCGAGGGGTTTTTGGGCTAATAAAAGCGCTCCTCCCTCGCGGGCGGAGACTACAAAGGTTATTAGCTCTAGAAATTTCCCGTTATCCAAATAGTGGGTTTTGGCAGGGGTCCAAAGAGTTATTCTGATTTAAAGACCTCCGCGGTTTCGCCTTAATCGGCCTTACTTACACATCGGCTTAATCTTTGAGCCCAAATACTACTGGCAGATAAAAAGGTAGAATTGGACAACCACAAAAACCCGTCGGGGCGCCATCGTTTGTGTGTGTGTGTCTCGAAGGGGAAAAAAAGGAGCGCCGGCACGCAGCACGCAGCGCGCGCGCGCCTGCCGCTGCTCTCTTCCCGCCCTTTCCTTCTCGGCTTTTTGCAGGATCGGTCCCCACTCTCGCCGGGATGGGAAGGGGGACCGATCTGGATGGCTTTTTTATCATCGGCTCTTCCTCTTAGGGGGCGCCGCCGCAGGGGGGGAAAAGGGAAAAAGCGTCGCCCGGGGCCGAACAACGGCCCGGCAGCCTCCCACCCGGGGGGAGCCCCTTTATCGTCTCTCTCTCCTTTTTTTTTGCCATCGTCTTTCCGCCGCCGAGGTGGGAGCGAAAAGGGGGGGGAGGTGGGGGAGGGGAAGGCGGGGCAGGCGCACACGGGGCGGCACCCCACCAAGGTGCCCGCCGGCCACTCCCCCCGCTCCTCCTTGTCCTTTCCCCCCTCCACCCCCCCCGCTGCTGAAAAGGGGCCCGGGCCCCCCCTTTCCCCAAGGGGGAAATCGCGCGCGCGCTCCCAGGGGGGGGGCGCTTGGCGCTCCCTTTTTCCCCCCCCCCCCCTTCCGGGAACACGGGCCCGGGCCGGAGCCCCCCCCCCGGGCCCCGCCCGCGCGCGCGGCCCGCGAAAGGGCCAAGGCAAGGGGGAAAGGGGGGGTGCCCGGTACCCCAGCGCCCGGTGGGGGCGATGGAAAAGGGAAAACCGCAGCAGCGGAACCCCCAAAAAAGGGGGCCCCCGGCCCCGCCTTTCCCCGCAAAGGCCCCGGGGAAAAGGGGGGTGTGATTTCCGGGGGTTTTCTTCCTTTCTCGCCGCAAGGGGGTCACAACCCGGATTAGCTCCGCGCTATGGGCCCCCGTGGCCCAGGGGGGAAGAACCGCGGGAGCTCTACCGTCCCCGAGGGGAAGGCCCCGCGGGGGGGGCACTCGGAAAAACCCTTCCGAACGTCAAAAGGACGGCGCCTCTGGGAAGGGCACGGCCAACCGACCCAACGGGGGGCACGGGGAATGGATACCCCCGGGGGCCCCCCGGGCCGGGGAACGTGGCGCGAGCCCGCGACCTTTGCTTGCGCTGGGGAGGCGGGGAGGGGAGGCGAAGGGTCGCCCGCAACGCCTCCATCCAGCCCGACCCAACGGCGAAAGGGGGGGGGAGGGGGGAAAGCAAGAGAGGGAAGGGGTGTGGGGGGGCCCGGGGGGACGCCCACGCGCCCCCCCTTATACCTCCCACACGGCCGTTCACCCAACACCACCGCAAACAGGGCCCGTCCTGCCGCCCCTCAGGGGAAAACCCCCCCCTCGCGGCCCCCCACGCCCGGGGGCCCGCAAAACCCAGCCTCAAGCCTTGCCTCCCAGGGGGGGTTGCCCCCCCTCGGAGACCGCCCGCGCGCCGCGGCTGCCTGCCGGAGGGAACCCCCCCACCGCGCCCGGACACACACACACAAGGCCCTCCGGCCACGGAAGGCCCGCGGGCCCACCCGGGATCCGGCCGCGCAACGGGCCCCTCTGCCACCGGGGCCGGGCCCGCCCGTCCGCCCGTCCGTCCTCACCCCCCGACCGCGCCGGCCCCTTCGTTCCCCCTTTTATTGTCGCCGCGGCCGTTCCGCCACCACGACCGCAAACAGGCCCCCCTCTGCCCCCCGCCAAGGGGGCACGCCCCTTCGGGGGAAAGAGACAAGACCAGCCGGCGGGGGACGAGCAGGCCCGGCAATCGGCCCCACTCGCTCGGGGGGGGCGCCCGTCGCTCGCCGGGCCCGGTCTAGGGGGAAGATCGAGCTGGCTGGGCTGGCTGGCTGGGTGGGTGGCTGGCTGGCTGGCTGGCTGGGTGGGTGGCTGGCTGGCTGGCTGGCTGGCTGGCTGGCGGCTCTTCTGGGTCGGCTGGCTGGCGGCTGGCTGGCTGGCTGGTCGCTCGCACGACCCGACCCCCATCTCCCTTACGTTGTCGCCCACGGCCGTTCGCCCCCCACTCGCCGGGGGCCCCCCGGCTCCGTTTCCCCCCCCCACCGCGACCCCTGTCCCACGCACGGGACCCCGGCCCGCCGCCGCCGACGACGCCCCCGCCCGGGGGGGGCCCGGGTCCGTTCCCGCCCCCCCGCGACCTCTCGTCCGCACGCACGGGGGACCCGCGGCCCGCCGCCGCCGACAGCCCGGGCCGGGGCCGCCCCCGGCTCCGTTCCCCCCCCCACCCCGACCCGCACGTCCGCAGACGGGGACCCGGGCCCCCGCCGCCGACGACGCCCCGCCGGGGCCGCCCCCCGTTCCCGCCCCCCCGGACTCTCGTCCGCACGCACGGGGGGACCCGCGGCCCGCCCCCGCCGACGACGCCCGCGCCGGGGGGCCCCCCGGCTCCGTTCCCCCCCCCCGGACAGCCAATGGTGGTGGGGCCGCCGCCTCGCCCCGGACTCTCGCTCCCGTCGGCCCGCCCCGGGAGCCCCCGCCCGCAGCAGACGGGGGCCGGGGCCAGCCTTGCCCCATAAGGTTGTCGGCGCGGCCCTTCGGCAGCAACCCCAAACAGGTCCCCCCTGCTCCTCCTGGCCCACCGGGGGGACGGGTTTGCGGGAAGAATGGCTCGCCCCCCCCCCCCCCCCACCCCCCCCCCCACCCCGTTTCTCCCCGTCCTTTCCCCCCCCCCCCCCCCCACCCCCCCCCCACCCCCGACACCGAATCCCGCTCCCCCCACCCCGGCCCCCGCCGGAGCCGAATCCGGCTTCCCGCAAGGCAACCCCCGGCGGCGGGCCTTTTCCCTCCGCTTCTTGGCTTTTTGGCCCGGGGTGCCGGGCGGCGGGGCCTGTCCGGCTTCTGGGGAGCGCCGGTCGCCGGGTCATTTCCCCCCCCGCGCCCCCTTTCCCCCAAGTAAAATACCCCCCTTCCTCGTCGTCGTCGTCGTCGTCGTCGTCGTCGTCGTCGTCGGCGTCGTCGTCGTCGTCGGCGGCGTCGTCCACAAAGGGCCCCGGAAACCGTAGGTTTTTCTGGACAGGAGCGGGGCCCCCCACGCGATGGCGTGTGCGCTATTCGCGCTTTTTACACATTCTCCTGCCTGCCGCCTTTTTATATCATCATCATCATCATCATCATCATCACATCTCAATCATCATCATCATCATCTCATCATCACATATTTTCATCTCATCATCATCAATTATTTTTATTATTATTATTTTATTATTATTAATTATTTTATTATTATTATTTATTATTATTATTATTTTATTATTATTTTTAATTTTTATTTTTTATTTTTAAAATAATAATATTTTAATAATAATAATAAAAAATAATAATAAAATAATAATAATAATAAAAATAAAAAATTAAAAAATAAAATAAAATTAAAAATTAAAAATAAAAAATTTTTATAAAAATAAAAAAAATAAAAAATTTTTTTAAAAAAGGAAGAGGGGTGGGGGTGTGGATTGGAGTAGGTTTAGGTATGTGGGAGAGGGGGAGGGACCAGCCACCAGCCACCACCAGCCAGGGCCATCCAGCCACCACCACCAGCCAGCCGCACCAGCCAGCCTCCCCACCCTCCAGCTCTTTTCCTAGCCCGGGGCCCGGCGAGCGAGGGCGTCCCCGCCCGGCGAGTGGGTCCGATTGCCGGGCCCTGCTCTTTCCCCCGCCGGCTGGTCTTGTCTCGTTCCCCCCGAACGGCGTGCGCCTTGGGGGGCGGGCGAGAGCGGGGCCTGTTTGCGGTCCGTGGTGGCGGAACGGCCGCGGCGACAACTAAAAGGGGCAACGAAGGGGCCGGTCGCCCCCCGCGGGGGCGGACGGAGGGGCGACGGGCGAGGCCCGGCCCCGGGGGCCCAAGCGGCCTGTTGCGCGGACCGGATCCCGGTTTGGTCCGTTTGGGCCCTTCCGTGGCCGGACGGGCCTGTGTGTGTGTGTGTCCGGGCGCGGTGGGCGGGTTCCCTCCGGCAGCAGTTTGCGGCGCAGCCGGGCGGCCCCTCCGAGGCCGGCAATCCCCCTCGGAGGCAAGGCTTGAGGTAGGTGTTGCGGGCCCCCGTGGCGTCGGGGGCCGCGAGGGGCGTGTTCCCTGAGGGGCGGGCAGGAGCGGGCCCTGTTTGCGGTGGTTTTGGGGTAAAACGGCCGTGTGGGAGTATAAGGAGGGACGCGTGGCTGCGTCCCTCCGGCCCCCCACCCCTTCCCTCTCTTGCTTTTCCCCCTCCCGCTCCCTTTTCGCCGTTGTGGTGGGGCTGGCATGGAGGCGTGTGCGGGCAAACCCGTCGCACGCCACGCCTCGCCATTGCCTCCCGCAGCCGCACAGCAAAGGTCGCGGGCTCGCGCCACGTTGCCGGGCCGGGGGCCGCCGGGGTATCCATTCCCCGTGCCCCCCCCGTTAAAGGTCGGTTGTGGCCGTGCCCTCACAGAGGCAAACCGCTCCCATTCTAGACGTTTCGGAATGGTTTCCGAGTGCCGCCCCCGCGCGGCCTTCCCCTCGCGACGGTAGAGCTCCCGCGGTTTCTTCTCCCCTCGGCCACGGGTGCCGATAGCGCGGAGCTAGATCCCGGGTTGTGACACCCTTGCGGCCGAAAAAGGAAGAAAACCCCGGCAATCACACACCCCTTGCCGCCTTGCGCGGAGTAAAAGGGTGGGCCGGGGGCCCCCCCCCCTTGGGGGTTCTCGCTTGCTGCGCGTTGTTCCTTTTCCATCCGATCCCACCCGGGCGCGTGGGTAGCCGGCATCCCCCATTCCCCTTGCCTTGGCCCTTTCCGCGGGCGCGCGCTGCGCGGGGGGCGAGGCCGGGCGGGCGGGGCTGCCGGCCGGCTCCGGTTCCCGGGGAAAAAGGGGCGGGGGGGAAGGACGCCAAGCGCGCCCCCCGCGGGCGCGCGCGCGAGTTCCCCTGTGGGAAAAGGGGGGGCGGCCCTTTCAGCATGCGATGGGATGAGGGAGGAAAGGGCAGAGGAGGAGCGGCGGGCAGCTGGCGGCGGCGGGCCAAACCCCTTTGGGGCGGTGCCTGCCGTCCGTGTGCGCCTGCCCCCGCCTTCCCTCGCCACCTTCTCCCTTCGCTCCCCCCTCGCTGCGGCCGAAAAACGATGGCGAAAAAAAGAGAAGACGATAAGGGCTCGCGCCCGGTGGGAGCCCGCCGCGGCCCCTTGTTCTGGCCCGGCGACGCTTGTTCTCTCCCACCCCTGCGTGCGGCGCACCCTTAGAGAGAAGAGCCGATGATGAAAGAAGCCATCCAGCATCGTCCGCCCTCTTTCCCGATCCCGGCGAGAGTGCGCGGACCGATCCTGCGAAAAGCCGAGAATTTCAGGCGGAGAAGGAGCGAGCGAGCACGCGCGCGCGCGCTGCTGCGAGCTGCGTGCCGGCGCTCCTCCTCTTCCTCCTGCGAGCAAAAACACACACGAACGATGGCGACCCCCACGGGTCGTTTGTTGTTTTGTCCAATTCTACCTGGTTGATCCTGCCAGTATCATATGCTTGTCTCAAAGATTAAGCCATGCATGTGTAGTACAGGCCGACTTAAGGCGAAACCGCGGACGGCTCATTAAATCAGATATAACTCATTGGATCTCTGCCGAACCGCACAAACTTGGATAACTGTGGTAATTCTAGAGCTAATACATGCCTTTTGTAGTCTCCGACCGCGGGGAGGAGCGCTTTTATTAGCCCAAACCCTCGCGGCCGGCCCTTCAACCGCCGGCCGCGATCTCCTTGGGTGAATCAAAATAACTTTGGCCGAGCCCCACGACCCCTCCCGCAACCCGGGTTGGGTCGCGCCGCGTCCTGCAGGCGTCTGCCTTATCACTCTCGATTGTTTGGGTTAAAAGCCTACAATGGCTATCACGGGTAACGGGAATCAGGGTTCGATCCGGAGAGGGAGCCTGAGAAACGGCTACCACATCTAAGGAAGGCAGCAGGCGCGCAAATTACCCACTCCCGGCACGGGGAGGTAGTGACGAAAATACTGTTGCGAGCCCCGAACGGGCCTCGCCAATTGGAATGAGTACCCTTTAAATCCTTGTACGAGGATCGAGGGGAGGAAAGGGTCTGGTGCCAGCCGCCGCGGGTAATTCCAGCTCCACTAGCGTTATTTAAAGTTGTTGCGGTTGAAACGCTCGTAGTTTAAACTTCTGCTCCGGACCGGCGGTCCGCTTAGCGGCGGCTACTGCCGGGTTCCGAGCTGTGCCCCCCGCCGGCGCGCACGGGGTTTTTTATGCCTTAACCGGGTGTTCCCCCTTGGGCCCGGGCACGTTTACTTTGAAAAATTAGAGTGCTCAGAGCAGGCTGGTCTTTGCTTACAGCCCGAAGGGTCGTTGCATGGAATGATGGAACAGGACCTCGGTTCTATTTTGTGGGTTTTTTTTCGGAACCCAGGTAATGATTAATAGAAGCAACGGGGCATTCGTACGCGACGCTAGGGGTTTGAAATTCTTAGACCGTCGCATGAACCGACCTACTGCGAAAGATCTGCCAAGGGTTTTCATGATCAAGAACGAAAGTTAGAGGTTCGAAAGGCGATTCAAAACCGCCCTTTCCTAACTTAACGATGCTGACTACAAATCCGGCCATTATTCCATGACCCGGCGGGCTTCGGAACCAAAGCTTTGAGTTCCGGGGGAAGTAGGGTGCAAGCAAAACTTAAGGGAAATGACGGAGGGCACACAGGAGTGGAGCCTGCGGCTCAATTTGACTCAACACGGGGAAACTCACCAGCCAGGACACCGGAAGGATGACAGAATGAAGGCTCTTTCTCGATTCGGTGGGTGGTGGTGCATGGCCGTTCTTATTGGTGGAGTGATCTGTCTGGTTAATTCCGATAACGAAAAGAGACTCTAGCCTGCTAAATATCGACGGGTCTCTCGCCCAGCCTTCGCCCTCGGGGGTGGGCTCGGGTTCCCCTAAACCCGCCGTCGCGCGGGCCTCCGCGTCGGTTGGTTAGCGCCGCCGGCGGCGCCCCCGCGCGCCGGAAACTGGCGTCCGCTTCGCAGTCCTCTTTTTAGAGGGATACGGCAGCAAAAAATATACTACCGCACGAGAGTTGAGCCATAACAGGTCTGTGATGCCCTTAAATGTTCTGGGCCGCCACGCGCGCTACAAAAGGAGAGTTCAGCGAGCTGTCCCTGCTCCGAGAGGAGCGGTAACCTCGTGAAAGCTGTCCTTAAAGGGGATTTGGGGGTTGCAAATGTTTCCCCATTGAACGAGGAATTCCCAGTAGGCCAATTCACCAGATTTCGCCGATTTAGCCCTGCCCTTTGTACACACCGCCCGTCCGCCCACTACCGATTGAATGGTCTAGTGAGGGGACCGGACTGGCGCCCTTGGAGCCGCTACCGCCGCCTCGGCGGCGGCCACGCCCTCGGGTCGACGGAAAGGTGTCCAGCTGGGTCTTGAGAGAAAGTTTACAGTTTCCGTAGTGAACCCGCGGAAGGTCATTAACGGTGCTAGCAGCAACCCGCAGCACCACCACCGAGTAGTGGTGCCGCCGAAAGAGGGAATCGCGTGCAACCCAAGAGGACACGGACGGGGGGACGGACGGCGGACGCGGACGGCGAGGCCAGTTGACCAAGGGCGGAAGTCTTGTCTCCTCCGGGTCCCCCTCCAGCTCTGTCCCCATTTCCTCCTCCTCCCTCCCCCGGGGGCCTCGCACCCCGGCCCC
>NW_023663485.1:2500-14878 GCF_015228065.2 Penaeus monodon
TGTGTCGGTGAATAGGCATGTGAAATACATGTCAGTCGAAATTTTCTGGCGATTTTTTCATGACAGGTATAATTCACACATTCCTATCATTTACGGAGGCCATGTGGGCTACATCCAAGTTGATAATATTGTAGTGCTTACGAATTGATTGACAAACTGCGACGGTATTTTAAGGAAAATCTTGAACAGCAAGTGTTGCTGTTTCATGCACAATATAAGCCTTTGGTATGTGTGTGGATGTGGTGAGGGTTGACTGTGCGTGGGTATGCACTTTCAATGGAGGTATAATCTTGCTGTTAGTGACTTGTTTTGAACGTTTGTTGATATATCATCAGGGAAGACCTCTGTATCCCCTAACCTCCAGTATCCAACTTTCCATCGGCCGCAGCACAATGCCAAGACAACGAAGGTTGCTTCGAAAGCGAGGGCGTATCAGTCCGTGAATTTACACTGGGGATAAACGTGGCCTCGAAGATGATTGGATGCGACCAGTCTTCTCTCTCTGGATTTATCTCCCATTTTCCCTCTTTGGCTGCTGATGTGTCTTTCGTTACGTGGATTCTGGACGAATTCCAATTTTGTGTCATTATGGTGGCAGTCTTGTCCAAAGAGGAAATTTCTCATTTCCAATGCTGTTGTTTTTCTTGTCTGCCTTCTGTTAGGTCTCTCTCGCTATCTGCCTCTCTCTCTCTCTCTCTTATCTCTCGTGTGATCTCTCTCTCTCTCTTTCTCCTCTCTCTCTCTCTCTCTCTCTCTCTCTCTCTCTCTTCCCTCTCTCTCTCTCTCTGCCTATCTATCTATCTGTCTATCTATCGATCTATCTATCTATCTGTCTATCTATCTATCTATATATATATATATATATATATATATATATATATATATATATATATATATATTATATATATACTATATATATACTATATAAATTACATACATATATATATATATAATACATATATACTATATATTATATATATTTTATATATTATATATATATAATATATATATATATATATATATATATATATATTTCTGTTGTGCGTGTGTGTGTGTGTGTGTGTGTGTGGTGTGTGTGTGTGTGTGTGTGTATGTTGTATATGTTTATGTATATATATTTGTATATGTATATGTATATACACATATCTATATCCCACCTTCTTTGTCTTCCTATTCTTTCCCTTTCCTTCGCACCCCCTTCCTTTTCCTTCTCCCTCCCTCCCTATTTTTCTCCCAAATTCCCTATTCGTCTCTCTCTCTCTCTTTCTCTCTCTCTCTCTCTCTCTCCTCTCTCTCTCTCTCTCTCTCTCTCTCTCTCTTCCTCTCTCTCTCTCTCTCCTCTCCTCTCCTCCTCTTTTTTCCTCCTCTCCTCTTCCTCTCTCTCGGCTCGCTCTCTTCCCCCGTCCTCCCGTCCTCCTCGCAGGCTGCGCGGGATAGGACTACATCCCCTTTACCGACCCCCCCCCCCTGGCGCCATCGTCCCAAGGCCACCGAGACGTTCTCGTCGCCGCCACCTGACTCCTCCCCCTCTTTCCCCTCTCCCCTTCCCCCACCCTCGCTTCTCCTTCCCCCTTCCCCTTCCCTTCCCCTTCCCTTTCCCTTCCCTTTCCCCTCCTCCTTCCCCTTCCCCTTCCCTTCTCCTTTCCCCTTCCCCTCTCTCACTTCTTCTTCCCCTTCCCCACTGCCCCCTCTCTTCTTCTCCCCGCCCCCCTTCCCCTCACTCCCTTTGGCCGGTTCGTCTGTCTTCTCTCTTGGCGCCCTCTTCTTCTCTTCCTCTTCATTTCTGGCTGTTCTTCTCCGCTTCTTGTGCTCCATCCTTTCTCCTTATATCATTCCCTTACTTTTCGTATGACTCCTCTTTCCCCTTATTTTCTAATATCGTTCCTTACCTTCCTTTACTTTCATCTGTGGTTCATATCTTCCCTTCACTACTTTCTCATGGTTCATCTGTTTACTTCATTTTTATTAGGGTCCTTTTCTTCCCTTGACTTTCTTTAGTGATTCCTCTGTTCCCCTCACTCTCTGTTACTATTTTCTCCTTACTCTCTTCTTGTGGTTCTTTCTTCTCTTCGCATTGTTTGTGACATACCTCCTCCGTTCCTTTTTTCTCTCTCTTTTATTTTATTTTAACTTTATTTTCTTTAAAGGTTCCTCTTCTCCCCTCGCCTCCACTCTTTGCTTCTGTTTCCCCCTGTTTTTATAGTTTCACTTCCTCCATTAAATCATTAATTTTTACGTTGTTTTTTCTTCAAAGTACGTCACTGTGTCTCTCTCTCTCACGTGGTTCCTCGTTTCCCCTCAGCTTCCATTGGCCTCATTTTCTTCGCTTACATTTATCATGCGGTTATTTTTTGCCCTCCGCTTTTTTGTTTCTCTTTTCCCCTCAACTGATTCTTATGATTCCTCATCTTTCTTATTTCAGTTCGCTTCTTTCCTCTGGTTAATTGCCCTTATGTTCCCATCCTTCTGTCCGTTTCTCCCCCGGTCCTTTTCCCCTCAGCTCTTGCAGGTATTCACTGCTGGCTGTTCTTTCCCTATTCCCTCCTTCCATGTAAGGCATCTATATTTCTCTTGCAGCCTTCCGATGCTATCAACATTCCAGTTAGGGCGACATGTTCATGAATTTCTCAATAAGACTTTAATATATATTCATAGCTTACCAGTCCTATGGGGAGTAAATTCCCTAGAACGCCTCATGACAGGTTCTATGACCAGCGTCCCAAACATCGAAATGAATGTACATCCTAATGACAAATTACGGCGAGCAACCAACCAGTACAAACACTGCAGGAGTTTTTCTGGCAATAAACTCTGCACAGTCCGTTAATCACAGTTTTTTTTTATGAAGACACGAAGGGTGGAAATAAGCTTATAGGAGAAAGGGAGAGAGATAGGGAAGGGGATAAAGTAGAGAGGAAAGAGGGGGAGGGAGATAGGAAAGGAGGGGAAAATGGGCGTAGAGGAAGTAGGGAGAAGTGGGGAAGGGGAGGCGATATAGAGAAGGGAGAACGGAGAGGAAGCAGAGAGGGGGGAGTGGAGGAAATAAAGAGAAGGGGAGAAAGGCGGAAACAGAGAGAGAGGGAGGGAGAAGAGAAGCTCGAATGAGGTGAGGTACAGACCGAGTCGAGCGGGCAGCCAGCCAGAACATCCCCCACCCCCACCCCACCCGGGCCTTGTGCATGTCGTTCAGTTACCAAAATCTAACCGACAAATTTTCCGTCTCACGTGAGCACAAGAAAGGAGAAAAAAGCTGATATTACCGCAATATCAGGATTAACGACAAACCACCACGACCTCATGACATACAAATGGGGTGACACTGACAGTTGCTCAAAGACCTTATCCGCAGTCATCTCCAAAGGCTGCTCTGCCTCTTTGCGCACAAATATGGCGGCCTTATCAAACTGAAACGTTTCTGAGGCAAGATTGGCGTGTTTAATGGAGGCGGGAGAAGAGAGGCCATCCGTTTCACTCTCCTCGATCCCATCGTTTTCGTGCCTCCGTAAATTTCTGCAGCATTGCCCATTACTTTTGGTGGGATTGTCGGTATTCTTTTATCCTTCTTATTACCATTAGTGGGAGTAGGAGCAGTAATAGTAATGATTGTTATAATCGTTGTTATTGCTGGTCTTACTGACTGTGATACTATTGTTATCATTATCATCATCATTATGATAATAATTATTATTAATTATATTATATTATTATAATTATAATAATAATAATAATGATAATAATGATAAATAATTAAAAATAATAATAATTATTATTATTATTATTTTTATTATTATAATTATTATTATTATTATTGTTGTTGTTGTTATTATTATTATTATTATTATTATTATTATTATTATTATTATTATCATTAATATTATTATTATTATTTTATTATGTTTTTATTATTATTAATAATAATAATATTATATTATTACTATTATTACCACTATATTATTATAGCTGTTATCATTGTTATTATCATTGCCGTTATCAGCATCTTCATCATTTACATCATCATCATCGTCACTACCACTATCATTATCATTGTTGTTACTACCTACATTTTTTGTTCATCGTATTATTACCGTATTTGTTTTTTGATAATTATTGTTGCTTTTGTTATTTTTATAATCACTGACTTCATTATTCTACTAATTTCATATCATTCGTATCGTCATTGTTTCTGTTATTGTCATCATCCTCATTGCTATTATTATTAGAGGCAGGAGCAAAAGTGATAATAGTTGTAGCAGTAGAACTAGTGGTAATAGCATCGTTATTATTATAACCATTGTTATATTTTATTATTACTATTGTTGTTATTAGTATTGTTGTTGTTGAGTTATTATCATATATCCTCACTATTATTTGTTGTGTTGCTCATCATCATCACGTTATTATTATTTTCATTATTGTTGTTGTTGCTGTGTTGTTGTTTTTGTCGTTATTCTTATTCTTATTATTATTATTATTATTAATTTTTATATTTTTATTATTATTATTACTATTATTATAATCATTATTATCATTGTTATTGTCATTGTCATTATTATCTCCATTATTGTTATAATTGTTCTTATTATGATTATCTTTATTAAGACTGCTATCATTATCTTTAATGCTATTATTGTTATTATTGCTGTCGCCATTATTGTTATTGTTGTTGTTTTGGTTGGTGTTGTTATTAATTTCACTAGTATCTTTTATCATCATTATTATCTTATGCATTTGTATTAGTATAACTTTTATCGTTCTAACCAATATGACTAATATCAGTATTATAATTATTACATTAATGATGTTGATTGTTGTTGTGGTTGTTTTTTTTCCAGATGGTTGGGACATTGTTGTTACTTCTGATACAACGTTTTTCATCGTTACAGTTGCATGCAACATATATTCACTCTAATGAAAGTTTATTCCCCGCATGTACTGCCTCACAGATTCACATCAGCCCTAACCACCCCTCCTCGCCTTATGCAAATCCTTATGACCTCATTAAACGTTTTTTCCCCGGTTTCCCTCGCCGGTGGCAGATGTTGGCGACCTGACAACGCAACCGCATCCCAGCCGTCACTCTCACCTGGCCGCTGCACGTGGCAGCATGACACGGTGCGCGCCCCCGAGCTGCTGGCCGGGCCTTTGATCTCACCTGCCGATCTCCCCTGTCACGGATGGGAGTCGTGGGGGGGGGGGGGGGGTCGCGTGACTCTGCCTATGTGCTAGACATTAAATAACAAGATCGATTTCTGTATCGTTCGGCCACGCGAGTTGTGCGTGTCGCCCCGCTGTTGTACCTCCGTTGCCATGGCGACGAGAGCACGATGCCCCTTTTAACTAAGCCGATTTATGTTTTTATTTCCCGCGACGCGACGTCCACGATGACGCACGCCCGACGCTCTCGCCGGCGCGCGACGGGCGGCTCCCCGGCGTCCTCCGAGGGTCGGTGGGACTCCTTTCAGTTCGAAGGCCTTTTGTCAGCAAATACTTGACAATAGTTATAGTGTCTCCATTCTCACTGTCAACTGTCATTGTTATTATTATCATTATGATTATGATTATCATGATGGTTATCGTTGTTATTGTTATTATTGTTATTATCATTATCACCATTATTATTATTGTTATTATTATTATTATTATTATTATTATTATTATTATTATTATTATTATTATTATTGTATATATTATTATTAAATTATTATTGATAAAATTTCTATCATTATTATTATTATATTATTATCATATTATTATTATTTTTTATTATTAATTATTATTATTATTATTACAATTATTAATATTATTTTTATTATTTTATACTATTTTAAATTATTATTATTATTATTATTATCATTATTATTCTTATTATTATTATTATTATATTATATTTACTACTACTACTACAACTACTACTACTAACTACTACTACTATTACTATACTACTATTTACTACCACTAGTCCCACACTTATATTACTATACTCTATTATTATTATATTATTATTATTATTATTTTTTATTATTATTATTTTTAAATTATTATTATTATTATTGTATTATTTTTAAATTACTATTATCTTTTATTATTATTGTTATTATTATTATACAATATTATTAGTATTAATTAGGGATCACCATCTTTCACATTATTATCTTTTTCATTATGAGTAGTAATATTTAGAAGTAGTTTTCATTATCATTATTGTTATTACATTACTACATTATCATTATTTTATTATCATACACATTTTTTTTTACTGTTGGCATCATCATTATGTTAACATCATTATTTCCATTTTGTTGTTGTTGGATGATATTTTATTACGGTAACGATAAAAAATAACAGCAGTAGCATTAATGATTATTATTACTACAAACATTAATAATAAAGGATGTAACAATAGATATAACACTGCAATAGTGTTAAATAAAAAAGACAAATGATCACTCAGGAAATTAAACCAAAACAATTATCATAAATAAAAATAAATTGAGGAAAGATCATACTATTAGGGTAATGGTAATGGTCATGGCAAGAGTCGTAATATTAAGTCCTGACTTTACACCCCTGACCAGACTGGGTTTCGTACACACCTTGCTCTCGGTGTGCGAAACAAACAGCAAACAAAAACAACAACAATATGTTTATTTCAGAACCATCGGTGAGAGGGCGGGGGTACTGAATTTTTCTATCGCTGCGTGAATTGGTATATGACGAAATAATGATTTATCAGCGTACAAATGAGGGTTTATTAATGACAAAGCAGAAAAAAATGGCAACAGTGATGATAGTAATGGTAAAAATTTAGTTTAGTAATAATACAAACATATATATATATATATATATAATATATATATATATATATATATATATATATTATATATATGTGTGGTGTGTGGGTGGTGTGTGTTGTGTGTGTGTGTGTGTGTGGTGTGTGTGTGTGTTTTGTGTGTGTGTGTATATATATATATATATATATATATATTATATAAATATATATATATATATATATATTTTATACAATATTATTATATATATATATATATATATATATATATATATATATATTTTATATAAACACACGTGTATATATAACCACACACACACACACACACACACACACACACACACACACAAAACACAAACATCACACACACACACACAAACACAACACAACAACACAATATAAAATTATATATTATATATATATATAATATATATTTTTATATATATTATATATATATATAAAACATGTGTGTGTGTATGTATATATATATATTATATATAATATTATTATATATATATATTTTATATATATAATTAATATATATTATGTTTTATATACGTATATATAGATATATACATAAAAATACATAAAATATATAACATATATATATGTTATAACTATACATTATATATCTTTTATGAATACACATGTATATAGATTCTACAAAAACACACACACACACACACCCGCAACACACACACACACACACACACAAAACACACACACAAAAACACACACACACACACACACACCACACACCACACACACATACACACACACCACACACACCACACAAAACACACACACACACACAACACACAAAATATATAATTAAAAATATATTTTATATATATATATAATATATAATATATATATAAAATATATATATGTATATATATACAGATATATAATATATATATATATATATATATATATAATATATATATATATATAATATATAGAGAGAGAGAGAGAGGAGGAGAGAGAGAGAGAGGAGAGGGGGAGAGAGTGAGAGTGAGAGTGAGAGAGAGGGGAGAGGAGAGAGAGAGAAGAGAGAGAGGGGAGGAAGAGAGAGAGAGAGAGAGAGAGAGAGAAATAGAGAGAGAGGTCTAGGGATATAAAGAGAGAGAGAGAGAGAGAGAGTTGTGTGTGTGTGTGTTTGTTTTGTGTGTGTGTTTTGTGTGTGTGTGTTTTGTGTGTTTGTGTTGTGTGTGTGTTGTGTTGTGTGTGTGTGTGTGTGTGTGTGTGTGTTGAGTGTGTGTGTGAGTGTGTGTGTTTGCACACACACACACTTGCTACACTAACCAGCGCCCTGCCCTTTGGCGAGTGACTGACGGGAAAGGTCAAACTGGCTCGCTGCCCCGTTTCCTCTGGCATTAAGCCTAAAAATATTTCCTAAGCGCCTTTGCATCTCTTTGACATATTTGTAATATTTCATTTGGCTCACTTTTGTATATAATTTAAATTTCCTAAGTATTACAATTCTTGCCTTCTTTATGTTTGTGCAGTATTTTATCTTCGTCCATTGTTTCCCCCTTTTAGTTTCACTAAGGTTTAATTTTTCTTCTTCAACCCACCCTTTACCCCATATCCTCCCTGCTTTCCTTGTTTCCCATGATATTCCTTCTCCTTCTTCCCCCACTCCTTCTGGCTCCCCTCTCGTTCCAGGGCTTATGCTTTCCATGATAACAGAGCGCTGTTTATACGCGTGTGTCATGCAAACATTCCATCTGACGATCATGTGCAAGGCAGGGGAAAGGGGGAAAGAGAGAAGGGGGGGAGGGGAGAAAGAGGGGAGGGAGAATGGGGTAGGAAACAGGGAGGAGAAATGGGGAGGAAGGAAAGGGGGAAGAAAGAAAGGGGGAAGTGGGAAAAGGCGGAAGGGGGGAAGGAAAAAGGGAAAAGGGGAATGGAGGAAGGGACGGAGAAAGAAAGTAGGAAGTGGCGGGGAAAATGCAATCATGCATTTTGGGAGTTCCTGGGATATTTCACTGGGAGAGAGAGCTCGGAAAGAATATGCTCAGGTGTTTTATGCACGTAATGGCTTGTGTTGCATGCGACTCACTATCATTGCAAAGAAGAAGAGAAGGGATTTAAACGCATGCAGTGAGTGACTTTGTACAGTCGCAGCCAGGTAAGAATAATGTTCATGGTGTCATAATCTAATTCCTCGTTATTATAATTGAATTGAGCATATAAATTACAGATATAATTCGCAATTTTTCAAAAATTTCCCAAAGATTTATAAATAGAAATAATTCTTGTCCTTTCTGTTGTAAAAGATCTCTGTCTGTTCTGAAAGCTTCAGTCCGCTTCAGTCTTCTTGGGCGTCCGACGTAGCATGAGGAGGACGAACGAACCTTGCACGATAATAACATAATTGACAATTACCTGCATGCAAGAGATAGTGATAACAATAATTTCTTTAACCTGAACTTATGAAATTATTGAAATAACTAAAAAGGGGTTTTATGCCTGTGTTCCGCCAGTGTACCGCGCGTTCGTATCCGTGCCGGAATGAGCCGTTCGTGTAGCAAATGGCGTATGCATGCACTTCCGGAATCATTAAAAACGATAAAATCTGCTGTTAAGGTTAACATACCGTCATGCTACAATGCGGAAATATGCATATGAGAATCTGTACATATGGAGATGGACGTTGTTTTAAAAAAACGGGAGATAAAGAAGGAAGAAATTAAAGACGACTGATTCCCGACCAAAAAGATAAGGCAAGAAAGTGTCGTGGGTTTAGTGAAGGATCACCTGGCGGACAGCCCTGCACGCTAAGGCTGTCATGCACAGCACGGCCCCGTAATACCACTCGGAAGGGAAGACAATAATACATGTGCTCGTGCCTGACCACCCCACGGGGCCGTAAACAACGAAAAACGGCGCTCGTTTAAACTGATTTTGGGGCTTATTCCTGTCTCCCGCTTGTGGCACTTTCTTATTGTTTCGCTTTTCTGTCAGCAGGTATATATACAGTTTTTTCTTTTTATTTCATATCAATTTCGGTGTATCAGAGGACTGACGTGAGGGGCCACAGACCGCCTTTTTTATCGCCCAGAGAGGGGAGGAGGGCCCAGGTGGGGCTTCACGCATGCAGATTCTTCTAATCGAAACCTTGGCTTTTGTTTCTTTAATTAAAACCATGGCAGTCAATATTCCGGCACGATATATTATTAGGGGAAAACTTCTTGTGCGGTTTTTATGACTTGCGACTCAATCTAATGTGTTTTTGAAATATGTGTTAAAAAAGATACATGAAAAAGGATATAGCCAAAAGGGAAATTGCTAAAATACAACGTAATGAAATAATTATAAATACAAATATAAATATGAATATAAATCTCATAAGCTCAAGGTAATTATTAACTCCTAACTGATACGTGCTTTCATGTAATAAGACATTCAAACTACCTGACTCAACCCATGGGGTTAATTTAAATTCTATCAACATTAATATTCACCGATCGTTAGATTCAGAATCTAACACGGCAATCAGTGAATGTTAAATAAGGAGTATTAAAGTATTAACAAGGTTTATGGTCGTTTCCCGCTTTAAACTTTCTTCCCGTCGCCCGACATGAACCCGTTCAGAGGCAACTCCAGGTTCACGTCTCTTTTAAAAATGCTTTAGTTTTACCGGTTAGGTAAATACATCCTGAGAATATATAATTACGGAAATGGTGGGATAATTTTGACAACACTAATAAAGGCATTAGATGATTGTTAATGATGACGATGGGCGTCTGAAATAGATTATTTCCCATGGTGTTCGTAATAATGACAACAACAAACAACAGAGATGTTTTTAATAAGTAATATTTATAAAAACAATAACAGTGACAATAACCCCTGATGATTATGATTATCATTAAATTACAATAGAAAAAAATAAAAGACGATGACAAATTTCAAATAAAGCGAATGAACAATAACACATCAAACTACCACAGTAAAGAAAAACCTATGTTGATACTTTTTATTACACGAAAGAGAAACCTACACCACTTTTTTTTTCTAAATAATCTGCTGATTCGTCTGACAATATTTGCAGGTATTCTAATCACGTCTCGTAATAAAGTCCTTTAGAAAGCTATTTGCCAGTCCACTTTGTTTATGAGAAGATCACCTAAAATGCCTGAGTCCCTTGGGCCTATGATACATTACTCACGTCCAGCGCAAATAACTATAGTGACTCTGCCCTTGGTGTGGAGTCACATTGCTCTAACACATTTCTTATGTCTATACGTTTTTTTCATATGTTATTGATGTTGCTGTAGTTATCATTTCATTATCATTATTGATGTTTTTATCATCATTACTATTGTTGTTGTTATTATTATTATTATTATTAATTTTATTATATATTATTATATTATTATTATATTATTATTATTATTATTATTATTATTATATTATTATTATTATTATTATATTGATTATTATTATTATTATTGATTATTATTATTATTATGATATTATTATGTATATTATTATATTATTATAGTATTATTATTATCGATTATTATTATTATTATTATTATTATTATTGTTATTATCACATCATCTTATTATATTATATGTATTATTATTATTATTATATTATTTATTATATTATTATTATTATTATTATTATTATTGATTATTATCATTATTATATTATTTACTATTTATTATTATATATTATTATTATTATTATTATTATATCAATCATCATTATTTTATCATTATCATCATGTCATCAATCGATTCTTATGTATCATTATATTATTGGTATATATTTTAATTATTAATTATATAATTAATATAATAATTTTTATTATTATTATTATTATTATCATCATCACCATCATCCTTATCATTATCAGTATCATTATAAATATTATTTATATTATTATTATTACTGTTATGATTATTATTATTATTATTATCATTATTATTATTATTATTATTATTATTATCATTATTGTTATTATTATTATTATTATTATTATCATTATTATTATTATGGGATTTTAAGCATTTTTCTGCACTGCTTTTTTTATTGCCGTTTTTCTTTCCTGTTAGGGATATAGCAATGACTAAAGGCTTAACAGTTGTCCTTCTCCTTTAAGTTCTAGCACTTTTTCATATTCTTGCCGTCCAAAAAAGCAGTCTTCTGCAGTACTCTAACCTCACCTTAAGTCCTATTTTCAATCAAAATTCAAGATCTTTTGTAAAGCTTCCGGGCCCAATTTACTAATGGACACTTTTGCACATCGCAGTTCCCACAAACTTTTTATTTCCTTTTTCAGATCTTGGTACTTTTCCTTTACCTTCTCTAACTCTTTTTCCCGCATCCTCGTATCTTTCGGTACGGCAAAATCAAATATTAGAAAACCTCTTTTCTTCCTTATAGATTACTATAACATCTGGTCTTCTTGCCTGAAGACGTATCACATTGTTTCATTGATATCCCACAAATTTTCACGGCCTCGTTCTCAACAACACCCTCTGGGGTGGGTGTTCATAACCACTTATCTGAATGCCCAAGCCCATGTTTTTCCCTTACACAAATCCACAAGTTTTACATTTCTTTCCCAAAC
>NW_023663486.1:5000-12500 GCF_015228065.2 Penaeus monodon
TTAATGCAATTGTCCTGTTATTGCTGCCATTGGAGTGCGTCACCTTTTTTAGGTATGGGAGTAAAGACTGATTTTACCCAGTCTTCTGGCCATCTTTCATTCCAAATTTTCGTACAAAGTTTGTAGAAGTATTCAACACTTTCGCCAGCATTCTTGATTAGTTCTGTTGTTATTTCATCTATTCCCGAGCTCTTGTTATTCTTTAATTCTTTTATGGCTTTTATAACTTCGTCTAGCAGTGGCGGTGGTTCATCTTCGCTGTCACTGAGTCTAATTAATGTTGTTGTTAGATCTTTATTCTTTTTGTATAGGTTGGAACAATAGTGATTCCATCTATCTTTGACTTCTTTTCCATCACATAAAACAAGTCCATCTTCAGTTTTGATAGTGTCCATTGTAGGTTTAAATTTTCGTGTAATGTTTCGTACTCCTGGTAGAGTTCTTTAGTTGTCTTATTGATAGTACAGTTTTCAATTCTCTAGCAATGTGCATTTAAATATTTTTCCTTATCTCGTCGCAATAATCTTTGAATTTTTTATTTTGTTTTTTGTACATTACTTCTTCAACTGGATTACTGATACCCTTTGATTTTAGGCATCTTCTTGTTTCAATTTCACTTAGTGTTTCTTCAGATATCCAGGGGAATTTGTCTTTTTTCTTTTGGCGATAGTTTCTTAAGCAGCGCTCAGCAGGAGTTCTTTTCCTTCTTCCCACAACTCATTTGGTGTTTTATCATCTTCACATTGATTGAGTAATTCAAATTTGTTTGAATCTGTAATTCTGTAATTGTTATCAAGAGTTTTGTAGTCGAGCTTTAGAGGTGGTGTTGGACGCTCCCATCTTTTTGAGTCTTATTTGAAAATCGATAGTTAGTAGCTGGTGGTCACTGTTGCAGACGGCACCAGGTCTTGTCTTGGCATTTTTTATACTTTTCCATTTCTGGTTCAACACAATGTAGTCAATTTGGTTACGTGTTCTTTTGTCTGGTGAAAACCACGTGTACAAGTGTCTTGGGTTCTGTTGGAACAATGTGTGGCTATAACTAGATTATTTGTACTACAGAATTCAATAAAGTCTTTCAACTCTTTAATTTATATCTCCAAGGCCGAATTTTATACAGGTGTCATTTTTTAGATTATTTTTGCCTACTTTGGCTTTGAGGTCTCCATGATTACTTTTACATCTCTGTTAGGGATTGTGTCCATAGTTTCTTGGAGAGTGTTATAAGAATTTCCTTTCTTCTTCATCACTTGCAATGTTGGTTAGTGCGTAGCATTGTATAATATAATGTTATGAGGTTCTGCTTGTATTCTGAATTTTAAAATGCGATCATTCATGGGCTGTACCCAATTAGTGCATTTGTAGTTTTTTCGTGAGAATCATAGCAACTCCGTATATATATATATATATATATATATATATATATAGATATATATATAATATATATAAATATATATATATATATATATATATATATATATATGTATATATATATATATATATATATATATATATATATATATATATATATATATATATATATATATATATGTGTGTGTGTGTGTGTGTGTGTGTGTGTGTGTGTGTATGTGTGTGTGTGTGTGTGTGTGTCCATCTATACACATCTATATGTGTGTGTGTGTGTGTGTGTGTGTGTGTAAATTATATGAATATATAATATATATATATATATATATATATATATATATATATATATATATATATATACAGACATGATATATATATATATATATATATATATATATATATATATATACAAGACATGATATATATGTATATATATACAGACATATATATATATATATATATATATATATATATATATATATATATAGAGAGAGAGAGAGGAGAGAGAGAGAGAGAGAGAGAGAGAGAGAGAAGACATAGAGAATACGAGTACGAGATCCCCTGTTTGTAAGCAAACCCGAGCGCACCACCTTGTAACGCCGTTAGGTTAGTCAGGCTAACAACGATTTGTTCGACTACTAACACATCGTTCACTTGCCCGTTAGTTATATATGTTAGTTGTTAGGCGTTCAGTGAGCGCAGGGCTGCATGCCTTCATTCTGTCATGCCTGCTCCAGTGTGGAAATATTCCAGGTTATTTTTGAAAGCGACGGCTCAAAGAGGACCTGTCCAAACGAAGTATCAAATGAACTTTCGAGACTGGGTTATGCAATACTTTGTAAATGCCCCTTTAATCAGTAAAATTAGTAAATCGGGAACTTTTTCCTGTCTTTTCGGTTTAGTTAGGTAAGGGGAAATTTAAGACATAAATACTATATGTCCGAATACAAAAAATCGTGTTTCCAAAAATGTTGCCCTCATGATTTTTGGAGGCCGCACCCTTTGAAATATATGTTTACTAAAAGATTTATTTATTTATTATATGATGTACACACAAAACACCCACACCACACAAACACACACACCACACACAACACACAACACACACACACACACACACACACAACACACACACACACACCAACCGTAAAAGAAAAAAAAAAAAAAAAAAAAAAAAAAAAAAAAAAAAAAAAAAATATTTATATAATATAAAATATTTTTTTTTTTTTTTTTTTTTTTTTTTTTCTTTTTTCTTTTTTCTTTTCGTGTGTGTGTGTGTGTGTGTGTGTGTGTGTTGTGTGTGTGTTGTGTTGTTTTTTTGTGTGTGTGGTGTGTGTTTGTGTTGGTGTGTGTGTTGTGTGTACATACATATATAAATAATAAATTTTTGAGTAAACATATTTTAAAAGGGATCGCCCCCTTTAAACAAATCATGGGGACACATTTTTCGAAACACGATTTTAATTATTGACATATCATTCATTGTCTTAATTTTCCCTTTCCCTAACTAAACCGAAAATGACAGGAAAAAGTTCCAGTATTTTACTAATTTCTCACTGTTATGGGAGCATTTACAAAGTATTGCATAATCCCTCCTAAGTTCATTTGATACTTCTTTGGACAGGTCCTCTTTGGGCCTCGCTCTCAAAAATACCTGGAATTTTTCCCCAAACTGAGCAGGCATGCAGAATGAAGGCTGCAGCCCTGCGCTCACTAAACCCAAACAACAAACATATAAAAACTAACGGGAAAAGTAAACGATGGGTTTAGTCGAACAATCGTTGTTAGCCTGACAAACCAAAGGGCGTTAAAAGGTGGTGCGCTGGGGTTTGTTTACAAACAGGGGCTCACTCGTATTCTCTATGTCTTTCTCTCTCTCTCTCTCCTCCTCTCTCTCTCCTCTCCTCTTATATATATTATATAATTTATATTATATATATATATATATTGCTGTATTAATACATTAAAATCATGTCTGTATATTTTAATATATATATTTTATATATATATATATATATATATAATATTATAAACATTTATAATATATTATATATTTTAATCACTGTATATTATATATATAATTATAATATATATATTTTATAATATAAAATTATATTCTATAATTTACACACACACACACCACACAACCACACACACCCCCCAAACCCCACACAACACACCAACATAAAAATCCAACCCCAACATATATATGTATAGGGAAAAACACACACACACACACACACCACACACATAAGATGTTTAGATGGACACCACACACACACCCACATACAACACACACACACAACACACACCACACACACATATATTATATTATATATTTTAATATATATATATATATATATAATTGTGTGTGTTTTGTACCTACATTATATTGTAATGATGAACCCCCCCCAAAACCCACACACTTATATGTGTTTTGGGATATATTGTGGTGTATATATATTAATTAATATATAAATAATAAAATTATATATATATAAAATTTTATATATATATATAATATTATATATTATATATTAATTATATAATATATATTATATATATATAATCGGATTTGCTATGATTCTCCCAAAAAACTACAAATGCACAAATTGGTCACCCCAAAATAAATGATCGCATTTTAAATTCAAATAAAAGCAAAACCTCAAAACTTAGTATTATACAATCACGCACAAACCCAAACATTGCAAGTGAGAAAAAAAGGAAATTCTTTTAACACTCTCCAAAAAACTAGGGACA
The DNA here is from genome assembly GCF_015228065.2 of Penaeus monodon. Lineage (NCBI taxonomy): Eukaryota > Metazoa > Arthropoda > Malacostraca > Decapoda > Penaeidae > Penaeus > Penaeus monodon. The sequence goes on from NW_023663486.1 coordinate 9,129, forward strand.
AAATCCCTAACAGAGATGAAAAAGTAATCATGGGAGACCTCAAAGCCAAAGTAGGCAAAAATAATCAAAAAAAATGACACCTGTATAAATTCGGCCTTGGAGATTAATTAAAGAGTTAAGACTTTATTGAATTTCGTATACAAATAATCAGTTATACCAAACACATTGTTCCCCAAAAAACCCCAAAACCCTTTACACTGGTTTTCACCAGACAAAAAACTAAACCCAAATTGACTACATTGTGTTGAACCCAAAAAGAAAAATATAAAAAATGCCCAAAACAAGACCTGGGGCCGTCTGCAAGTGACCCCAACTCAACTATCGATTTTCAAATAAAACTCAAAAAAAGGGGGGTCCAACACCACTCTAAAGCTGACTACAAAACTCTTATAACAATTACAGAATTACAGTGTCAAACAAATTTTTAATTCTCAAACAAAGTGAAATGATAAAAACCAAATGAGTTTGGAAGAAAGGGAAAGAAATCCTGCTGAGCGCTGCTTAAAAAACTTCCCAAAAAAAAAAGACAAATTCCCCCGGATATCTGAAAAACACTAAATGAAATTGAAACAAAGATGCCTAAAATCAAAGGGTTCAGTAATCCAGTTGAAGAAGTAAGTACAAAAAAAAAATAAAAAAATTTAAAAAAATTATTGCGACGGAAAAAAGGAAAAATATTTAAATGCACATTGCTAGAGAATTTAAACTGTACTATCATAAACAACTAAAGAACTCACCAGGAGTACGAAACTTACACAAAATTTAAAACCCACAAAGGAACTATCAAAATGAAGATGGACTTGTTTTTTGTGTGAAAAGAAGTCAAAAATGAGGAATCACTATTGTTCCCAACCCTTCAAAAAGAATAAAAATCTAAAAACAACATTAATTTTGCTCATGACACGAAAATGAAACCCCGCCCGCAGACAAGTTATAAAAGCCATAAAAAAATTAAAGAATAAAAAGCTCGGGAAAAATGAAAAACAACAGAACTAATCAAAATGCGGCGAAAATGTTGAAAAACTTCTACAACCTTTTTACGAAAATTTGGAAGAAAGATGGCCAAAGACTGGGTAAAAACGTCTTTACTCCCTACCTAAAAAAAAGGGGACGCACTCCAAAGCAGCAATAAAAGGACAATTTCATTTAAAAAGTCACAGCGCAAAATTTTTTTTAAAAATTTTTGCTGAAAGAATGAAGTTAAAGTTAAAGAAGAAAATTGCAGCGAACAAGCGGGTTTTTGCCCCGGAAAAGGTTCTCAATTTCTCAAAGCTTTTGATACGTTGTCACGATTCCTCTGGATAACTGAACGATATGAAATTTTTCCAAACACATCATCCAACTAATAAAAGCCCTGTATATGACCAACAAAACAACTGTATAAACCCCTTTGGGTTAACAGAATGGTTCGAAGTCAACCAAGGGTACGCGGGTTTCATTCTGTCTCGCACCTTTTTAAATATATTCGAAGGTTTTGAAGGTCTCTAGAGAAAATTAAAAGGAACTGTTATGTTGGGGATACAAAATATCAAATCCAAGATAGGCCGATGATATAGTTTTAAATTTCCCGCAGTTTCACTGAATTACAAAACTCTAATAAGTTAGAGAAGCAAACAAAAGGGGGTTTGTTTTTTTAAACCAAAAAAACTAAGATCTGAAAAATTCAAGATAACCGGGATGAACATGAAACAGTTACAACAAAGGAGTGGTTTTGGAAAATGGAAAAGTTCACTTACTTTTGGGGATGTTTTTTAAATAATACTTGATGATTCACCGGGGAAAAAAAAAAAGAATTACCATTGCCAAAAAGCCCCAGTTGCTCTCAAACTGGAAAAACTGAACATTACCTTAGGACAAAACGAGGTTTTGAATTCATTTTTTCCCCATTGCATCTATGGTTCTGATGCTGGGTGCTGAAAAAGATAGACAAGAAAAAAGGGCAATGTTTTGAATGTTGTTTTAAACGAGGCTACTATTAATGGGCAGAAAAAAAAACAAATGATGAGTGCTGAGAAAAAAAAATTGTAAAAACCCGGCTGTTGGACTCTTGAACAAAGGAAACTAACGTTTATTGGTCATGTATGAGAATAAAAATAAGAGAAAAACTTATGACAGGGATAGTGATAGAAAACGAGGAAAAGGCAAACCGAAGACAAAACTGTGCGACAACACAAAATATTGCGGGCTGTCGATGGTACAAGTGGAAAGAAAAGCGTATGTCGGTTTGGGGGCGAAGGATTTTGGAAGGTCCACGGCTGCTAAAACAGGCATCCCGTTATTGATTATGTAAAATTATTTTTGTGGTGTGGGTGTGTGTGTCTTCTAATACATATATATATGTGTGTGGTGTGTGTGTTTTGTGCGTGTGTGTGGTGTTGTGTGTGTTTGTGTTGTGTGTGTGTGTGTGTGTGTGTGTGTGTGTTGTGTATGTATGTGTGTCTTCTATATTCATAATGTGTGTGTTGTGTGTGTGTTTTGGGGGTGTGTTGTGTGTGTGTCGTGCGTGCGTGCGTGCTCGTGCGTGTGTGTGTGTGAAACTTACACACACAATATGTTTTTGTTTAAAATTATATGAATGTATTTGTTTTTTTTTTTTTTTTTTTATTCTTCTTTAACTACTGTTCGTTTATTATTTTTGATTTTTTTTACATTTCGCTGTTGGGTTTTTCTGTACGTTTACTTGGGACCGTTTGGCCTGGGCCTCACAAGTTTTCCGTTAGGACGAAAAAAGTAAAGGTAGGTATTCGGGGACGACCAAACAATAGCTTTCATTGTGCGTTTAAAAGTGCTATCATTCGGTATTTTCGATCACACAATGGCCTTGTTTTTTTACGGCCCGCGTAGGTTTCCCCAAAACACCATCCCTTGTGGGGTACTTTTAAAATTTTCGTTCTCCTCCTCACCTGTGTAGCGCTAATCCTGTGTATACTGTATACGTATGTAATTTCCGTTGTCTGACCCACTTTTTTTGAACAAATTTTTCCAGTAAAAAATCTCCCCCGAGTGGGGTCATCACTTTTCCAAAAAAAAATGGCAGGGATGTTTTCTTCATGTGTTATTTTTTTATCAAAAAAGAAAGGTCCCGACAAAATCAAACCAAAATATAAAGGGAATGGGGGCTGACCACTAAAACTGTAAATCTAAGTCTTTTTCTCTCGGGTGAGCTGGCCTCCCATTGCTTGGGTGACAATCGATTGCTGCATTATCCTTCATTCTGCCGCATGTAGAACCTTTATGCTCACCCCATGTCTGAATTTCCATTATATGAGGAATTCCTTACTAAATCGTGCCACCTAAGAACTGTGGAAACTACTACACTCTCTGTACCATGAATGGGCCAAGATTCCACGTCCCTTTTCCATAATTAGTTAG
>NW_023663487.1:0-14878 GCF_015228065.2 Penaeus monodon
TCTTAAAAAATGGGGCGAGTGTCAAGTTCATCTTGGGCACTGCCGTCCTTTTCCTGAGTTTTCATTGGAACTCACGGGCGGCGTTAGCTTCCCTGTGATTGGTCACCTCACCGCATGGGGAGATCTCTCCTCGAACATACACTGGACCTTCCGCGTTTGTATACTCGGTCAAAGTGGGCGACCCAGGTCATCCGGATTGGCCGTCCCCGTGTGGGGGGACGGGGATGTCGTCGAAAACATCGTCGGGACAAATAAAAGGAGCATCACCTGGAAATTTGGCAGTGACCTTCCCCCCTCTAGTTAAGCGCCCCGTGCCTCTCCGGATACAGTGCTGGCTCAAGTGAACTACCTACGGTGATACAGCGCCTGTGACAAAGCCACGAATAACCTCGTATAGTGCTCGTGACTGTGACTTGAATCTTGTGCTTGTGACTATGTGTTATACTTAGTGCTGGTGACGGGTGTCATTGATTGGGTGATATTGAGTCTTTGTTTTTGGTGCCCCTCTGTACTCCCTTTTACGTGTTGATTTATATCGCCATTTCCGTTAAAGATTATCAAGTTTGCCTGTGCCTTTGCGACTTTCCTGTATGATCCCTTACCGAAGAACCTGACAATATATATATATTTTATATATATATATATATATATATATATATATATATATATATATATTCATGTATATATATATATATATATATATATATATTAATATATATATATATATATATATATATATTCATGTATATACTATAAAATATATATATATATATATATATATATATATATATATATATATATATATATATATATATATATATATATATAGATAGATAGATAGATATAGATATAGATATACATACATATATATGGAAGAGAAAACCCACAATACAAAAACTAGATTTATTGAAAATGAGACTACAATTTCGAAATCCACCTGGATTCCATCTTCAGGTCTGAAGAGGAAAGGGTAGGGTAAGGTAAAGTTAAAAGAAAAGACCCGTTGCCGGGGGGGGAAAGAAAGTGGGAGAGGAGAAGGAAAAAAAGGGGGGGATCGAAGAGATGATTTAGTAAGAGAGAAAGAGTCGGGTTTAAACCCAACTTTGCGGGGAAAAATTTTGGGGGCATAGCTGATAGGACGAGGAAAAGAGGACAAAGGTCAGCAAGGGAGGCCTCGCGCCATCGGTGGTTCGCTGCCCTGGCATAACGGTGGCTCGCTTCGCATGGCTAACTCACGGGCCCGGCGAGGCCACCGCGTCCGGGCTGCGGATCCACTCGGCTAACGAGGGAGGTTGGGAGCGGTAAAGGTGGCCTATCCGGCGCCATCGGGGCGCCACCTTGCTTGCTTGCTTGAGATTTGCGAAGTTCTGGCTTCGCCCGGGCCTTTCACTTATGGCCCGGCCTGTGTCAGCTTTTTATGGCTGTCTCATTTGTTGGTCTGACACTCGGTGCTTACCGTGGCGGTGGGATTGCCAGCGGGCGCTCCTGTAGCCGTGGTGTAAGCATCTCGCAAAATCTCTTTACCAGCACGACGGCTGTGTTCTGTGGGTTTGTCTTAGGAATTGCTTTTGCACGCAATTCCCCAAAGTAGTGTATCAATGTGGCGTTCGGCTCGCCGCAATGCATGCAACACCTCTCTTCACGTTCTATGGTTTGTATAATCTACCATGCACAGTGCTAACCTAGGCGCATTCTGTGCAGAATGACTTCGGTACTTCTGTTGTTTATTTCAGAGAGTGCCAGTGGTTCATAGCCTATGGCATCTGAGTACCAGCTGGCCGAGGGGGAATGTCTCGTTTCCTCTATGTGAAGCTGCAGGGGGAAGGATTTTGGCCGCCACCGTACACTCCTCCTAAGTAAATTTCGGCTCTGATGTATTATCATGGGATTTGGGGGCATACCCCGGCCGATTTGGCTAATCTGTCAGCAAGCTCATTGCCTCTGATCCCTATATGGCTGGGAACCCAGTTTTATGAAAATTCTTCTTCTACCCTGAGCAAGCATCCTTTGTGTTATTGTGCGTGGTTTGCCCAGGAGGTAGATGTTGTCATGGGTGAGCGCTGCTGAAGACAGTCGACAGGCTCCTTTGGAGTCTGTGGTGTATGACCACGGGGTCCTTTCCTCATGGACGCGTGTCTCAGGCTCCCATGATAGCAACTACCTCTGCTGTAGCGAGGAGGCGTTGTCTGTTACCCTCATGGATATTGTGGCATCCCTTGCTGCAAAGCCGGCGCCTGCAGTGTGGGTCAAGGGATCGACCGATCCGTCTGTGTAATATGTTCGGCTCCCCGGGGGGGTGATAGTTGCAATGACCCTCTGGGTTTCTGCCTTTAGGCTAGGTGTACAATATTCATTCTTTTTGCTTGCCAGTCCTTGACCAGAACTCTATCGAGGTTTGTGCCCACAGCGGAGCTTCGACAAAGTCAGGGTGTGGGGAGTCCATGCCTTGGCCAGTAGTGGTTCTTTGAGCTGATGGCGTATTAGCACCCTGGCTGTGTGAGACAGCCAGGAGTTGTTTGCAAACAGCTCGTTATCTTGTTCTAGGCGTCTGACTATTTTGGGTCTTGGGCTTGTGTTCCTGGAGCCTGGATGACCTTTGATAAGAATTGTGCTGCCGTTAGATCAATTCGTGGGGCCCAAAGGGGGAGAAGGTTTGTCTCCACTAGGAGGTTGAGGACCTTCGCCACCTTGGGCACCCAGAATGACCCTGGCGGCTTCTTTTTGGACTGTCTCCAATCTTCTTTATATTTTCTCTTGATGCCATCAGAGCGAGGGAGGCATAGTCTACAATGGGCCTGACAGCATGTACATAGAATGATCTTAGTACTCTGTGTCTGGCCCTATGCGTCTTCCACTCATTACTTCATGACAGACAGTCTTGCCTTTGTTCGGTCAAGCAGGTACGGGACCTCCTGGGGGAAGGAGAGGGTCCGGTCTATCCTTACCCCAGGTACAGGTATCCTGAACCCACCCCAAGTCCTTTCCCCTGGATTTTCAGACTTGTGCCTTGAACTCTCTGTCTCACAGCCATGGCCTTGGATTTGGCTGCAGAGATCTTTAGTCCTGTCCTGCAACACTCCTCGGATACCAAGTCCAAAACAACGCTGGGCTTTTTTTTAGGCAATGTGCTCCAGTGGAGATGATAGAAAGATCGTCTGCATAGGAGATGATCTTGCACCCCACTGGGAGGTTTATTTGAGGAAAACGGGACATTAGTTTTAAAAGGGCTGGACTGAGAACCCCCCCTGTGGCGTTCCATTTTCTAGGGGCCCATGTGCTTGTGTAGGTGACCTTGGAATTTGACTCTGGCTGTTCTATCGTAAGTAGTCCACCTATCCAAGCCAAGAGCGTACCTCTGATTCCTTTTTGGATCAGGCTCTCCTGATGGCAAGAGGACTTCCCAAATTTCCCGAAAGCCTTCTCCAGGTCAAGGAATACTGCCACAGATGGCGCCCGTTGTTTATTGTGCTCAAAGCGTGGCTATGCTGTGCGCGTGCTCATGCCCTGGTGAACCCGTGGAGGTGTTCGGTGGGGCTCCCATTTTCCATTGGAGCCGGTTCAGTACCATCCTCTCGGCAGTTTTGGGCCAGACAGCTGAGGAGAGAGAGGGGGCGGTTACTTCCCCGGCTCCTTTGGGTTTGGGGATGGGAACTATGGTAGCCCTCTTCCAGCTCTGGGGTAGAGTGGAATTTTTCCCAGGACCTGTTGATGAGTTGCGGGAATGCAAGCTCACCCACCAGTCCCAGGCGGGAGATGATGGGGTACGAGATCCCGTCATCGCCCGGGGCTGAGTTGCAACTGGCTTTGTGTGCATCTCTTAGTTCCCTCAGAGAAAAGATAACGTCTGAGTTATCGGGTTCGGCTGCCCTTTCTTCTGATGTGAGCAAGTCTGTCTGGTTGTAGGTGTTCTAGTCTTCCCCTCAGTTCGGCTGGCAGACTGTCGCTGCTCGTTCTCGCAGAGAACTCTTGCGCCAGTCTGTTGGCCTCTGCCTGGGGGTCGTGGTGCGTGCATCTCGGGGCTGAGCGGCTGGTGGCTCGCTTGACCCGTTGCCATAGCTCTGAGAGGGTGGTAGGGTTTGATCGAAAGACTCACACCATTCCAGCCACTTTTCCTGCCTCACTCTGCGGCAGTTCCTTGGCATCCCTCACAGCCCCCCTTAGGAGGGCTAGTTGTCGGGGTTCTTTGCCTTCGGAAATGTTTTCGGCACATGTTTACCCTGTGGTTGACCTCCCTAATCTCGTCATTGAAGTACCAGGCGTCCTTGTGACTCCTGGACCCAGGCCGGTTTTGGGTATGGTCAGTAAGGCTGCCTCATCAATGGCATTTACAAGTCTGCCTTGTAGCACTTCCACATTTTCGCTCTGTGTGGGTTCATTGCTTCTCAGACAGTGGGCCAAGGCGCTCTGGAACGCCTGCCAGTTGGCCTTGTCTGTTTTCCATCTTGGATTCGGTCGTGGTATTTCGGCTGGGCCACTATCCATGAGGGTTGTTATAGTGCCATAATGGTCACTAGTGACGGTCTCATCGACACGCCAGCCAATCCTTTCCACCAGAGTCGCAGTGGCCAGGGTGAGGTCTAGGACCCCTCCTCTCACATGCGTTGGCTCCTGGCTGTTGAGGAGAGCGATCTCGGGGAATGTCTCGACACGTTGGCTATGTGACGGCCAGCCGCATCCGGTCCCCTGCAGGGAGCCAGGATGGGGTGGTGTGCATTGAAGTCTCCCCTATGATCACTCGGTCGTGTGCTGCGGAAGCACATACCTGGCTGATGTCTAAGCTACTACAGTGGGGGCCTGCTGTACACGTTGTACAATTTCAAGGGGTCCCCCGGCCAGTTGAATCTCGACGGAAAGGGAGATTAAACATCTTCTCCACAGTGCGGTGCATGGGCTATGCGGAGCGGGGAATTGTTGCCTTCACCAGGGTCATCGGGCCTCTTTTGCCATCGGAACGTGGCAGCGCGTAGACGTGATACCATGAGAAGCGAACAGCTTCCGCTGATAATGTCTCCTGGAGCATGACGATGTCAATGCTCCTTGATCGCACTATTGCGTGGAGGATGCCACTCCTTGAGGAGAAGCCACAGAAAGTTCCACTGCAGAATACTTAGTTTCGTGTCATGATGTTACTAATTGATAGTTACATCAGAGACATCGTCACATTCGGGTTGACGGTCGGAGTCTGGGCAACTCCATTGTGAATCCTCATGCTTGAGGGCTCTCTTTCGGCTGTCAGGCTATCCCGATCCACTGGGGGTGGAGAGCCTTTGGGAGCTCTGACTTTTCGTCTTTGGCTTTTTCTCGGGCCAGGCTGTTTCTGTGCATTGCTGGCCTTGCCTGGCAGGCTCAGCTTCTTCTGATTCGGCTTGTGGCACTGAATCAGCCTGGTTAGGCTCTGCCTGTGAGGGGATAGTCTTGGCTAGGCTCTGCCCGTGAGGGGATAGCCTGGCTTGGAGAGGGGGGGGGATTTTCGACCTGGGGTTAGGGAGAGATTGGGCTGATTTGGCCTTCTCCTCTTCCTTCCCTTTATGCTTTTCACGGTCTGTTTCAGTGTCGTCATGGCAACATTGACTGCCTTAAACCGCCTCTTCCTCGGTCCTGGACAAGGTACTGCCACTGCTGTGACCACAGCAGTGATCGGATCGACGTGTCCCCCTCGTCGAAAAACATGTCTTCTGGGGCTGGGGGGACCGTGTGGTGCTGTTGGAACCTTTCTTCCTGTGGTTTTCCCCTGCACTTGCTTCAATTGGGGAACTCCTGATTGTCGGAGATCTCCGTTTCGGCTGGGGGCAGCTTCCTTCCTCTTAGGAGGTCGGGAAGCCTTTTCGCTTTTTGTTCCTCCCCCAGACGTAGGTGCCGGGGGGGGGCAGGAACAAAGTCTGGTCGCTTCTTAGCAACCTCTTGCCGTTTGAGGGCCGCCTCTTTCCTGACAGAGCAAGCCAGGCTCCAGGCGTGATGTCTCTTGGCACAGTTAGGACATTTGCTACAGACACCACATTTTGGCTTGGCTGTACAGTTAGCCTGGTGGTGTCCGTACTTCTGGCACTTGAAACACCGAAGTGGTTCAGGCACATAAGTGTCGTAGGTTGTAGGTTTCCCCAGTTACCCAGATCAAGGGGGGAGCTTGGGGTACCTTTTTGGTCACCAGGATTGCCCGGTTGGAGTTTTTCCCCTTCGACAATCGGGAAGCCTCCACGACCTGTGGGTGTGATGTTATCACCTCCACATCGTAAAGAGACTGAGAAGCCAAGTAGCACCATCTTGACTCTCTTCTCCTCGGGTTCAGTGGCGAGAGGCTCATTTTCCTCCCATCTTTTAACTCCTTTGTCTCCTGCAGGAAACAAAAGGTGGCTTGATCTTTGGGCACGATGATCATGCCCTGATCTCGCGCAACACGGATCGACAGCCGGATTTTGTGCTGGCTCTCCAATGCCCTTACCATTTGGTAGGCATTGTCGAAGCCTTCGGGTTTAACGGGGACCTTGAATTGCGGGAAACGCCTTGGGGGTCCAGACTCGCCATCAGAGTCGGACTCCGCCTCGGCCGTTTCGGTCCGCCCTTTTGGCTTTGGGGCTTGCTTTGTGGAGGCACCAGCTGTTTCGGCTGGTTCAGCTGGTGCTCCTGATTCAGTCAGTGGGGGGCCGTCTGAGGGGGGCTCAGAGACCTTCCTGGTCTGGGTGCTGGCCTGGAGGGGCCAGCACGAAAAGTCCATCTGGTGGACAGACATGTTTTGTACTGTTTATTCGTCTTTTCCGCCATCTTGGCAGCAGGCATGACAGTGTCATCCTGTGCTCCGGGGTTTTCTTTTGGCCACCCGGAGGCACGTAAGGCTTCAGGGTGGCTGCCGTGGTCTGGGCCTTGCACGGGTCGCCAACGGTAAGGTCTGTCTGTGGGGGATTTTTGTTTATATTTTCCATGTACTTGGCAGTGCTTCATCCACTCACGCCCCCACCCACCACGGAGTCCAACAAGGGGAAGCTGCGTGCTAGAACCAATGTCTAACAGCAACAGGGGTGATGAGTGGATATACGCGCCAATTAGCCGATTGCACTGGTACACACGGACGGTTTTGGGTACCAACGGCAGCTGACTGCTTGACCCTAGCCTCCCGAGGAGACCAGCCGATTGACCTGACCGGGCCTGGATCAGGCCGCCTGTCTTGCCAGAATAGAGGACCAAAGAGGCGTGTTGCTAGCCGCAGGGCGTACTCGTGCACGGCATCGCTCAACCTCCAGGACTCCCGTCTCCCAGTTCACAAGGGTGCCACGCACGGCAAACACGTGGGTAGGTGTCAACCTCTGGGAGTATCCCAGAGGGGATGCCCTTCCACCTACAGGACATCATTATGGGAACACTTCTGCTCCTCCCTCAGTGAAGGAAGGGAGCTCTTTCACTTTTTCCAGGCAGTTCCTCTCCGTTCCTCGGAGGGGACCTGTACCCTTTTTCAAAGTGAATCCCTCTTTTCTCTGAAACGCCCCAAAGGGGTTTTTTCACTTCATTGAGAAAAGAGGGGGGTCTGCACCTGTTCCTGTCAGTTCCTTCATCCCTCTGGAAACAGCCGGCCACAGTCTGTTTCACCACAGTGAGGGAGAGGAATTAACATTTTTCCAGGAGGTTCCTATGGCAGGACGGTTTTTTGAGGTGGATCCCTCTTCTCTCTGAAACATCTAAAGGGATGTTTTCACCTCAGTGAGAGAAGGGGGGTCCTGTACCTGTTCCAGTAAACTCCTTCGTCCTCTGGAAACAGCCAACCACAGACTGTTTTTCCCTCACAGTGGGGTAGAGGAGCTGACTTTTTTCCAGGCAGTTCTTTTGGCAGGGTGAGTTTAACGTGAATCCCTCTTCTCTCTGAAACACCCAAAGTTTTTACCTCAGTGAGAGTAGAGGGGACCTGTACCTGTTCCAGTAAGTTCCTTCATCCCTCTGAAATAGTCAACCACAGACTATTTCATCACAGTGAGGGAGAGACGACTAACTTTTATCCAGGGACTTCCTATCACGGGGAAATGGATGTTCTGTCTAGCAGCTGCTATTTGACAGAACCTGGCTGAAGGCCTGACAAGGGGGCTCTACCTGCCTATCGCCCTATTCGAAAGAAAAAGAGTGGCAGTCATCAGATGGTCTGCCAGACCAGTCCCTAACAAAAGAATGGCAACTCTATGCACACCGTAAGGCAGGCCTTCTAAGGCCCCCCAGACACACCCTCCCCTGCGGGAGGTAAAGGTCTGCCCACGTCCCCAGCACGCGCCCGAAGATGGGGTCCAGTTCACCAGAAGGTGTGCACAGAGTCATCCTAATGCCGAAAATTCGCATAGGAAAGAGTAGGCTAGTAGGGGACGAAGCTACATGCAAGCACATAGCATCGTGGCATCAAAAATGGGGGGGCGGTCACCGTCCGGTAACGCGGAAGAGCCGAGGCCGAGATTGCATGGGCCGGGCGCGGTGCATCTCTTTAATATGCCCATGCAAAGCCACACGATCGAGGGATCATGGTATCATGGTAACTCTCTTGGCGTTGCTCGGCTCCACCCGCTGCGCCCCGTCCGCCACCCTTGCCGGAACCGATCATCCCCTCTCTCTGAATCGTCCAATTAAGGACCGATTCACCGCAGGGAGAGAGGGGAGGAGCTGGGGGCGCCACCGTGCACGGACTTCTCGCCCATGGCAACGGTGGTGCCCTCGGCTAACCGTGAGGCTGCAGGTTGAAGTACGAGTGAGATCGCTAATCAGAGGCTACCTCCCTTGCCCGCGTCGAGCAGAGATTTCTCCCTGTCGGCGGCAGGACTTCTGGGGAGATGTGCTCTGGCGATCTCACCACGTTTGGGTTATCAACACTGGCCATGACATCTCCTCCCCCACTCGCGTGTTGGCACTCCTTACGCCAAAGGAGCCACAGCCATGGCAGGGTGCAGGCGGCAGATGTCACGTGTCGGAAATCCGTAACCAGTGAGATGGAGGTAAGGATTAGGATGAGGGACACTTACCTATGGAAGGATGATGAGATGGGGCGTGGGTGAGGTTGAGGTCACGTACGGAAGAGAGAGAGGAGGGGGGGAAGGGAGATAAAAACGGGATAGGGCTCTCTTAACAGGGGTTACTTTATTTGGGGGATTAAAATATTGTTTTTAGGAAAACAACCACCATAAAATAATCTTAAAAAAACTAAAGTAACTTAAACATTATGATGAAAAAAAACACAAAAGAACTTAAAAAATTAACAGAAGGGAACACGAGAGCACAAGTAAAATTAAAAAGCTTAATTAAAAGGCAGCATATTTACGCCGCTCGACACCCGCGCTCGCGAGACCCGGCAACAATCGCGCCTGAGCGTGATTGGCCGAGCCGTGGGGAGCACGGGTGCCGAGTTTACAGTAAAAAGCGCCGAAGCTAACTTAACTTAAGTTTAATAAAAGTTTAAAATTTAATAAAAACGTAATAAAAAAAGGGGAAGAGGTGAAAGATGGAAGGAAGTATGAGAAGTACACAAGGAAAAGATGATGCCTGCCCCGCGGTAGCACGGGGCAGGTGAGGACAGACAGGTCGCATCTGTGACCCCCAGTACCTGTATGGAGAGATCGTCTTCCTTCGTCGCTCGTTCTCCAAACTGGGCTACCCTTGGGCCATGTTCTCGACGCCGCGTTATCCAGGGGACGGCGTACCTTCTACCCCGACTCTCCTCCTAAAGAGACTCCTCACTTGCCCGTCCTCAGCCTCCCCTATACTGAGGAAATCTACTCTCTCCGTCGCCCTCTTCACCCTCTCAACTGCAGCTGACTTTCGCCAGGTGAACACTCTCCGTCGCAACCTGGTCCATACCACCCCCTCCTTCCTCCTCGAAGGTGGGCACCAATGCTGTTCCCCTGTGCCTCCTGTGATAAGCAGTACTTTGGCGAAACAGGCGCCACCCTTACCAAGCGTCTGTCTCAACATAAGTACGCTGTATCCGGGGGACCAACAATAACGCCCTCTTTTGCCATCAGTGGGACACTGGTCATCAGAGGGACTGGTCAGCAGCGCGGATTGTCTTTCCTTCCTTCGATGTCCACTCCCACAGACTGGTGGAATCCTCCCTTATAAAGCTGCTGCCTAATTTCAACTAAACAAACTGCCCAGATAAAGAAAAAAAACTCAAGCTCTGCTCAGAGTGTGGCTCAAACACTCACAATTACAGAGACTGCAAGTCGGCAAAAAGAGATGCCTCAACGCGGAGAAGCACACAGAACCCTCCCAAACTCCTGCCCCCTCAGGGAGGAGGCCATGAAAAAAACGAGAGAGGAAAAAAAAAAAAAAGAGGGGGAGAAAAAAGAATTACCCAAAAAAAAAGTAGCCGAACAAACTGGCAAAAACGGTAGCAGCCACCCAGAATGCCTGGCTAAAAACCTTTAATCAAAGAAATGAAGGAGGAAAAGGGAGAAGGAAAAGAAAGAACCACAGATAATCCTGCAGCTCCCCAATAACCTATCTGTTGGGATTATGAGGGCCCTCATTCACGCCCACCTGCAAAATATCAGGGAAAACCAGGCCTAGGCTTTAGGCACCATGCCCAAAAAGTGTTGAAGAGAAACAACCTGCCAGATCTCGATCTCGGAATGGGACTCCTGGGAATATTCAAAGTTCCCCCACCAACCACACACAACACAACCACAGAAACTACCATCTCACACTCCACCGTCTCGCCACAACAAACCCAGCCTCCACACCCAGATCTCGGCCCACAGGACGACCAGAGACTGAACTCTTCCCCACACCACAGAAAAAATAAACAACACACCAGCACCAACACCAAACCAACCCCAAAATCCTACACCTAATACAGTCACCTGCACCCCCAAACCCCCACAAGCAGTCACCACAGCACCCAAAACCACAGTCAGTAAAACCCCAAAAACCCAAACACATGCACACAGAAAACAAACAGACGACCTAACAGACTCAGAGATCGATGATCAGTCCCTTCGCCACAGGGACGGTTACGACCTCAAACCCAAAAAACATACGGCATCCGCCTCTTTCCCCGGGGAAACCCTCACGATACAAAACCTAAACAGACTACAACGGGCCAGTAGATAACACGCGGAAACATCAAATGGATTTACACAAACACTACATACCAAAACCGCATTCACGAACAGAAAATTACACATCACCTACACGCCGGCAACATCTTCACCCATTCTGCAATGATCGAGAAGATAAAACCCGCAAAACCTTGAACACATACAGAAGGCTGGTACCACACAACCAAGTAACACCATGGCTGTAACACACAACACATTACACTCACGCCTCACGATCATACAACACAATGTACACCCCCTGGACTACAGACGAAGACAAGAACTCTGCAACCAATACAGACAACACGACCCGACATCATCCTCATTAACTCACACTCACTCAACCTACAAACAGTTAAATATTCACTTACAACACATACACATCCAACAAAACAAACGCCACCAGTGACGGCATTCCCATTGCCGTCAAACAACACATAAAACACAAAATACTGGACACCTTCACCTCAGAACTCATGGCCATTGAAATCGACACCCCTCATGGACCCATCATCATCGCCACCACTTACATCCCCCACGCAACCTTACCTTAACCAACCTGATCTTTTCCAACTTCTACGACACCAAAAACCAACATATATCAGGGGAAAGACTTAAACGCACACCACAGACTCTTTGGTTACACAGACACAAATGCCGTGGGACGAGGCCTCGCCTCACTCATCTCCGACGGCAGACTCACCCACCTCGGCCCAGACGCCCCAACTTCATACGTGCCAACAGCTCCACCACCAGACATAGTTCTCGCCAACACACATGCAAATCTGAATTACCACATAACCACAGACGATGTCACATCCACGATCACCTTCCGGTGATACTCACACTCTCCACCAACCCCATCATGGTACCCACACCCCCCCGAGAGAACCTCAAACATGCAAACTGGGAAGGTTTTTAAACAAGCACTTGAACACCACACACTCCAGATCTCGGGGGGCAACCCACACACACACCATAGACCACCACCTTAACCAGTGGTACCAGACATACAGACCGCCCGCGAGGCAAACATTCCTAAAACAACATACAAAACACTTGAAATACAAACCGAGAACACATCGTCTAAAAACACTAAAAATACACTACAGACACTTCGGGAACTTGCTGAAACACAGGGATGGAACACAGAACTTTGAACACGACACAGAGAATTCAAAATACAACTCACCAACGAAACAAAAACATGAGCAACCAAAACTGGGAAACACTCACAAGGGGAACTATGCAAAAACATAAAAGATCCTAAAGTCTTCTGGATGAAACACAGGGGACTCATAGGATCGAACAGACAGACTATCACATGGATTTACAACACCAACAGACAAAGATTGACACAGCAGAGGGGATGGAAGCTGTTCACAGAGAGTTCTGGCAATAGAACTTCCAAATCTCCCCTGCTGAAAAAAACAACATTTGACCCACACCAGAAGCCGAGGGAACACAATCACTACAACACCTGCAACACCTGACTCTCCCATCACAAACAATATCACTCAACACTCCCCTCACCTGACAACCCTCTCTCCCCAACCCATCACACCAGAAGACATGAAACGCGCACAACACACACTCTAAAAACACAACACCATGACACAGCAACATTAACAAACTCATCATTCAACACCTCCACCCATCATGATCACCCGCCTCAGATCCATCTTCAACGCGCCCTGGCAACTGGACACTTCCCCAGTAGTTTAAACATGCCTCCCTTGTTTTTTATCCAAAAAAAGGGGAAACCACCCACGAAGTGTCCCAGTTTCCGACCGATTTTACTGCTGGAAGTTTTCCCGGGAAGTTGCTTGAGAGGATTATCACACCAGACTTAAAACACACCTTGAATACAAAGACATACACAACCTAAAGGGAACAAAGCTTTCGCCCACACAGAGGGACTGGGAGCGCAATCGCCCTCGCTTACGAGGAGATCGCTCTCCCGTCTCGCAAACAAGCACCGAAAACCAACATTATACTACGAGACGTCACCAAGGCCTTTGATAAGGTCTGGCATGACGGTCTCAAATACAAAATAACACAATTACAAATTAAACCCCCACACTTCACCCCGCCTCTTATGCAACTTCCTGGACAACGAACAGCCTCCATCCGCCTCGGTGCACACCAAGGCCCTCCCATCCACCTCAGAAGTGGAGTTCCACAGGGGAGCGTTTTTCACCCACACTCTTTCACCCTCTACACTGCCAGCCTGCCACCCCCAGCACCATACAGCAACTACACAGCATACGCCAGACGACATCACACAAATCATATCACACCCCTCCAAATCCAAAACATCATGAAAACAGCCACACAAACAGCCCTAAACACAATCAACACGTACGAAAAAAATTTGGGAAAAAACAAACCAACACAAACAAATTCACGATCATACCAGTGGCGAGACGCAACCCACCCCCACTCACGATAAACAACACAGACATGCCATACGCAACCTCGGGAAACATGTTAGGCCTACACTTCAGCAGAAACGGGATTCACACACAAAGATCAGACGCTTCTCATACTGCACAACAGCCACCAAACTTAAACTCTACAAAACCACCGTAAGACCCATACTCGAGTACACACCCATTCCACTGATTGCAATCTCAAACACACAGAAACTCAAGATGCAATCTATACAGAACAAAGCACTATACTGGATAAACAACACCACTATACAAGACAGAATACGATACAGAATCACCGCACAATCACCACACCAAACATACAACATAGAGCCACTGAACATACGCATACACACACTAGCCAAACGAACATGGGACCGCATACAACACATAGACAACACAAACTACGACGACCATCATACACAAACACACGCACACACAAACAAATCACCCCTGGTGGGCCCCGGAAAACTCCACTGATTTCCGGAGACCCCCCCCCGACCCCATCTATGCGAGCTAAATGCTCGGGAAGGAGAAAAGCCTCCGATCCGCACACATACATGTATGTGGGCTTGCTTGCTTGCTTGCTTGCTTGAGATTTGCGAAGTTCTGGCTTCGCCCCGGCCCTTTTACTTATGGCCCGGCCGTGTCAGCTTTTTATGGCTGTCTCATTTGTTGGTCTGACACTCGGTGCTTACCGTGGCGGTGGGATTGCCAGCAGGCGCTCCTGTAGCCGTGGTGTAAGCATCTCGCATAATCTACCAGCACGACGGCTGTGTTCTGTTTGGTTTGTCTTAGAATTGCGTGTGCACGCAATTCTCCAAGTAGTGTATCAGTGTGGCGTTCGGCTCGCCGCAATGCATGCAACACCTCTCTTCACGTTCTATGGTTTTGTATAATCTGCCATGCACAGTGGTAACCTAGGCGCATTCTGTGCAGAATGACTTCGGTACTCTGTTGTTTATTTCAGAGAGTGCCAGTGGTTTATAGCCTGTGGCATCTGAGTACCAGCTGGCTGAGGGGGGAAAGTCTCGTTTCCTCTCTGTGAAGCTGCAGGAGGAAGGAGTTGGCCGCCACCGTACACTTCCTCCTAAGTAAATTTCGGCTCTGATGTATTTTCATGGGGTTTGGGGGCATACCCCCGGGCCGATTTCGGCTAATCTGTCAGCAAGCTCATTGCCTCCGATCCCTATATGGCTGGGAACCCAGTTTTTGATAATTCTTCTACCCTGAGCAAGCATCCTTTGTGTTATTGTGCCGATTGGTTGTCAGGAGGTAGATGTTGTCAGGGTGAGCGCTGCTGAAGACAGTCGACGGCTCCTTTGGAGTCTGTGTGTATGACCACGTGGGCCTTTCCTCATGGACGCGTGTCTCAGTGCTCCCATGATA
>NW_023663488.1:0-14876 GCF_015228065.2 Penaeus monodon
GGGGAAAAAAAATTTTTTTTACCCTCGATTTTTTCCATTTTTGGGGCCCACCTGGGTTTGGGGGCCAAGGGCCGCCTCAGGGTTCGGTTGGCTTGGGTCCCCGGGATGAATAAGAAGAGAATGGGTTTTACCTAAAGGGTAACCCGGCAAACTCTCCGTGGAAGGGGAAGCTGGGGGAACCCTGCCCCCCAAAAGTGGCTCATTTCCCCAAAAATCAAAAACAAACGTGGGAAGGCTTGCAATTGGGGGTTTTTAAACCGTGCCTTGGGGGGACCAACGGCGGCTCAAATTGAACCCCACCGTTTTGGAAAAAAAAAAAAAAAAAGAAAAAAAAGGCCCCGCGGGTGGCCCCCCAGTGGTTTTTTAAACATCGGCCCTTAAGAACTGGTTTCCCCCCACGAAACCGGCCCCAAAATCCCCCGATTTTCCCAGGGTTTTACCCAACACACACACACACCAACACAAACACACAACCCCACCCAAAACACCACCACAACACACACAACCACCACACACCACACACACAACAAAACACAAAAACCCACCCACACCACACACACACCCAAACACCACACACACAACCCAAAACAACCCCACAACCACCCCACAAACAAAACACCACACCCAACACACAAAACACCAACACAACACACAAACAAAACCCACACAAAAACCAAAAAAAAACACAAACACCAAACACAACACACCACACACATACAACAAAAACAACACACACAAATATAAAATAAATTATTTTTATTAAAATAATATATAATATATTTTATATAAAAATAATAATATTTTTTGTTTTATGTAAAAATATATAATATTAATATAATTTTAAAATTTAAAAATTAAAATTTTAAATATATTATTTAATTATATAATATTATATAAATATGTATTTGATTAGATAGATTAGATTAAAAATTAAATTTTGATAATAAGAAATTTTTTAAAAGATTAATGATTAGATTTGATAGATGATTAGGAATAGAAACAGAAAAGATAAGATTAACATAATATATATATATAATATATTATATATAATATATATTTATATATTAAAATATTTTATATTTTTGTAATATATATTAAAATATTTTTTATATATATTTATATATAATATATATATAATAATAATATATATTATTTTTATAATGTAATATTAAAGTTATATGTTAATGGGAATATAATATAATTATATAATTTTAAAAATTAAATATAAATATTTATAATAAATATTTATAAAATTTTATTATATATTATTATATAATTTTTATATGTTTAAAAATAATTGTGTTTTGGGTGTGTGTGGTTGTGGTGGGGGGGGGGGTGGTTGGGGATATAATATAACATATAATATATATTTAATTTTTAAAAATATAATTATATTATTATTTTATATATTTTTATAAATTATAAAAATTTTTATATTATATAATTTAATATATTTTATTATTTTAAAATTATATATTATATAATATATAATTTTATTTTTATATTTTATAATTTTTTTTTAATTATAAATATATAATTAAATTTTTTTAAAATTATATATATTAAAAAAATTATTATATTTTTTCCCCTATGTTATAAAAAAATAAATAAAATTTTTAATATAAATATATATTTAATAATATATAAAATATATATTAAATTTTTATTTTGTTTTTAAAAGTGTGGTTTAAAAATATTTAAAATTTATATATTAATATATAATAATATTTAAAATAATAATTTTTTAAAATATATATAATATATTTTATTTTTAAAAATAAATATTAATATAATATATAAAATTTTTACCCAAAATTATATTTAATAATATATAATTATAATAATAATATATAATATATAATTTTTATGTATCCTATTTTGTTCCCTTTACTAACTATCTAAACCCACTATCTATTAAATTTTTAATATAAAAATTAAGTATATGTTAAATTTTAAATTAATATTATATATTTTAAAATATAAATAATATAAATATATATATTATATTCCCCCAAACACCACACCCCCAAAACACACACAACCCCCACAAACCCCCACACAAAAACACACCACAACACCCCCCACAAACCCCCCCCACACCCCCCAAACACAAACCCAACCCCAACCCCCCCCCACACAAAACCACAAAAAACCCCCCACAAACAAACCCCCCACAAAAAAAAAAAAAAACACCCAAACCCCACCAACAAAAAAACCCCCAAAAAAACAACAACAAACCCCAAACAACCCCCACAACCCCCCACCCACCCCACCCCAACAACCCCCACACCAACCCAAAAATATATTTAATTTAAATAATATTATAAAAAAATAATATATAATTTTTATAATATATATTAAAAGGTGTGTGTGGGGGTTGGGGTGGTTTTTGGGGGGGGGTTTTGGGGTGTTGTGGGTTTTGGGGGTTGGGGGTGGGGTTAAAAAATATTATTAATTATATTATTATATTAAATAAATAACTTTAAATTTTAATTTATTAAATTTATTTTTTTATATTTATAATATAAATTTTAATATTATTTTAAAATATATTAATTTTTATATATTAATATTAAATTTTATTTTAAATTTTATTTTTTTTTATAAATTTTATAAATATATTATAATAATATTATTTTTATTAATTAAAATATTAAAATATATATATTTTATTTTTATATTATAAATTTATTATTATTTAAAATTTTGGTATTTTTTTGGGGAAATTATATGTTTTAATTTTATTATATATTTAAAAAATTTATAAATATATATATATAATTAATAATTTTTATTGTTAAAATATTTATATAAATTTTATTATATATTAATATTATATAATATAATTTTTATAATATATTAAAAGTTTGTTTTTTGGGTGGTGGGGGTTGGGGTGGGGTGGGGTTTGGGTGGGGTTGGGGGGTTTGTGGTGTGGTGGTGGGTGTGTGTTTGGTGGGTTTGGGGGTTTGGGGGTGTGGTGGGTGTGGTTTGTGTTTGGGGGGGGGTAAAAAAAATTTTTGGGGGTTTTGGTGGCCCAGGGGGTTTTTTTTTTTTTTTTTTTAAAAAAAAATATATTATAAATTTTATTTATTATATAAATATTATAAAATTTTAAAATTAAAATTTTTATTTTAAAATAATATATAATTTTTAAAAAATGTAAATTTATGCCCCTATATTAAAAAAGTATATATATTAATTTTTTAAAATTATATATATATAATTATAATTTTAAAATTTTTAATAATGTTAAAATTTGTATGTAATATTTTATATTATTTGGGTTGGGGGGTTGGTTTTGGGGTTTTTGGGGTTTTGGGTGGGGGTGTGGGTTTGGGGGGGTGGGGTGGGGTGTTGGGTTGGTGGGGTTTTGGGGTGGTGGGGGGTGTTTGGGGGGTGTTTGGGGGTGGGTGGTTTGGGGGTGTGTTTGGGTTTTTGGGGGAAAAAAAAATTAAAATTTAAAATAAAATAAAAATTAAATTATAAAAATATTATTAATATATATTTAATATAAATTTTTAATAAAATAATTATATTAATTAATTGCCCCAAAATATTAATTTTATTTATAATAATATATTATTTTATAAAATTATTAAATATATTAAAAAATATATTATTATATAATAATATTATAAATTAAATTTTTTAAAAAATAAATAATATATAATTAATAATATATAAATTTATTTTATAAATTGCCAATAATTAAAAATTTAAAATTTTAAAATATTTATTTTTAAAATTAATAAAAAATAAAATTTAAATTTTTTTTTTTTTTTGTGGTTTTTTGGGGGGGTTGTGGTTTGGGGGGGTGGGGTTTGTGGGGTGGGGGTGTTGGGTGGGGGGGTGGGGGTGGTTGTTTTGGTGGGGTGGGTTTTTTTTGGGGGTAAAATAAAAAGCAACCGTTTTTTTTTTGTTAAAAACCCCCTTCTACCAATAGATTTTTACCCGGTGTTTTTTGCAATTTTTTTAAAACTCAAGCCATGGGGGGACGGAAAATGCCCCATTTTTTTTTTCCCCGACCCCCCCCTCTGACCTCCGTTTTTTTTTTTTTTCCCGTCCCAACATGAAATTAGGTTCAGTTCCCCCCCCCTTTCCCCCCCCCTTTAAAGGGGGGTTTTTACCGGGGCCCTTTGGGACCCCGCTTTCCCAGCGCTTTTAAAACCCTAAAACGTAAGCACGTTTTCCCCCCTTTACATGTTTTTTTTGGGGTTTCGTAAAATTTTTTCGTTTTTTTACCTTAGTCTAGGGGGGGGAGGGGGGGTCGTTTTTTTCCCTTTTTTGGCTTCCCCCACACGGACACACAGATTTCCCCCCCCGATTTTTTGCTCGACCCCCCCCCTTTTTCCCCGTATAACCATGTCCCCCCCCCAAAAAACGTGAAATAACTTTTTTTGGGCCCCTTTTTCCTTTCCTTCTTTTTTTCCCCAAAAAATGTTGGTTTTTAAGTGTATGGTTAAAAAATCCCCCTTGAAAAATTGGTTTTTTTTTTTTTGGGTTTTAAAAAAAAAAAGCTAATTGGACCCGGGAAAAAAAACTTTTCCCTTTTACCCCCCCTTTTTTTTCCCGACCTCGGATTTTCATTACTGGTGGGATTTTATGTAAAAGTGGTAAAAAAAAAAAAATTTTTTTCCATTTTTTTTAATTGTTTTATTAATTTTTTTTTTTTTAATAAGGTTTTTTTTTTTTTTCAAAAACCAAAAAAAAATTTTTTAAGCCGTTTTTTGTGGGGTTAATTGTTTTTTTTTTGGACAATCATTTTTTTTCATCTTAAATTTTTTTTCCCCCCCGGGGCCCCCATTCGATCCACCTTTCCCCTTTTTCCCCTTTTTTTTCCCCCCCTTTTTTTTTAGGGGTGGGAAAAAAAGGAAAAAAAGGGGGGGGGCCCCCTGTTTTTTTTAATTTTTTTGGGTTTTCTTTTGTTTTTTTTCACCAGGGGATAAACCCCTGCATTGTTTACATTTTCTCATTGGGGGGACCAAGTTTTTAATCCGGGGCCGCTAAAAAAAAAACAGAGCTTGTAACGGCGATTTTTTTTTTTTTCATTTTTAAATTTTTTTGGGACAGTGGGGGAAGGAAAATTTTCCCCCATATCATTAGTGGCACAGGGGGTGCCCCGAAATATAATGGGGAGGGTTTTTTCCCCTAAAATCGGGCCTAAAATTCCAACCCCCCGACGGGACGATGGTTGGTTAAAAAAAAAAAAAACCAAGTTAAATTCGTTCGATCAGCAAAACTTTTTGATTTTGGGGGGACCCCCGCAGTTTTTCGTCCCTTTTTTTTTTTTTTAAAGTAGGACTAGGGTTTTTTTTTAAACTTTGAAAAAAACGTTTTCCCCCCCCCTTATTAATCAGGGGTTTCCCCCCACCCCTCAAAATCGTTGCTGTTTTTTGGTAAAAAAACCCCAAAAACGACGGGGGGGGGTTTTTTTGATAAATTTTTGAAAACCCCGGGAAAAGGGGAATGTTTCCCCCCTGGGGGGGTCCCCCTTTCCCCCAAAAAAAATTTCGCTGAAAAAGGAGAAAAGGGGTTTTTTTTTAAAAAAATTTTTCCCCCGGCCATTTTTGCTTTTTTTTCTACGGCATTTTTTTGGTATTAGGAAACCCCCCCCCCCCCCCGTCCCTTTAAGTCTGACCCTGCTACTAACTCGCACCCTCGGAGTTTTTTAGAAATTTTTTTTTTTGGCCCCGAGAAAATTTTTTCTTTGCTAGAAAAGCTTTTTTCGAATTTTTTTTCAAGTCCCCCGTTTTCATTAAGCTACATTTGGGCCCCCCCCCCCAAAAAAAACATTAAAATTGTTTTTAATTTTTAAAAAATGGGTTTTTTGAAAATAATTTTTTTAAAAATTTAAATAGGGTTTGTAATTTAATCCCTCCCCCAAACCCAAAAAAAAAAGAACGAAACCTTTTTTTTTTTTAAAAAAAGGTTTTTTTTTTTTTTTTATGGGCCCCCTATTTTTTTTTGGTGGTAAAGAAAAACTAAAGATTTCTCCCTCCCCCCCCCCCCCTTCAACCCCAGGGCTGGTGGCCGGACCTGCTTTCCCCGGGGGGGCCCGGGGTTTAACCCCCAAGATATTGGGGTTTTCCCTGGGCCTTTTTCCCACTGTTTTTTTTTGGGCCCTTTTTTTAGAAAATTTTGGGAAAATTTTTCTGGTTTTTGCCCCGGGCCCCTTTTCACTTATTCCCCCCGGCCCCCGTGGGTCAGCTTTTTTTTTGGGCTTCCCCCATTTTTTGTTTCCCCCGCACTTGTAAAAAACTCGTCCTAATAAAAAAAAATCAAGCCGTTTATAAAAACCAAAAAAAAAATAAATGCCCCAAACCAAATTTTATAAAACAAATTGTTTTAGAGGAAAACTCATAGAAATTTTTTACATTTTTTTTTTTTTTTGGGTTTACACTACCCCCACCCCCAAACCCAAACAACACAACCCCCACCACCAACACCCCAACACCCCACAAAACACACCAAAACACAACCCCCCCCACACACACACCAACCAACAACACCAAACACCCAAACCCCCGTTCCCCCCCAAAAACCCAAACACAGGCCCCAAAATATATATATATTATATATAATATTTAATTTTTTTTTTTATTTTTAAAATTTTAATTTTATTTTTATTACATAAAACATTTTTTTTTATTGTTTTTTTAAATTTTTTTTTGCAAAAAAAAAATTTTTTTTTTTTTCAAAAAGGGTACTCTTTTGTTTTCCTGCCAACCGTCATCACGCATGGCCAGTTTAATATGTGAACCCCTTTTCCCCTTTCCCCCCTTTATCAGCTTTTGGGCCCGCCCGATACACGCAGAACCCGGGGAGTGCCGAAAGACGAGGGGACAGCGGGGGTTGGGGGCGAACAAACCAAGCCAAAGGGGAAAAAAGTTAAAAAGACCTGCCCCATTTTCTTTTTGGGGGAAGTGGGGTGGAAAAGGGAAGGGAAAGGGACAAAATAAGAAATTTTTCCCGTGCATGCCCTTTTTTTTGCCTAAAAGTCGTTTTAGCCATATATTGCATGTGGTCATTGTTTATTGTGGTCCGTTTTTTTTTTTTTTTATTTTTTCAAGCATTAACCTTTTGGGGTTTTCCGTTTAAATAATAATAATAATAAATAAAATACTAATAATAATAATAATAAATAATAATAATAATATAATAAAAATAAAATAAAATCAAAACAACACAAACAACACAAGCAACAACAACAATTAAAAGTAAAAATTTAATAAAATAAAATAATAAATAAAATAAATAATAAAAAATAAAAATAATTAATAATAATTAATTTAAAAAAAATAAAACAATAAATTAAAAAAGAATTTTACAAATAAATAAAAATAAAAAACAATAATTTGGGAATAAGTTGGGGTAATGAAAAATAAAAAATTTAAAAAAACAGCAACCAAAAATAAATAATAATGATTAATTAATAAAATAATGATGGAAATTGATTTAAAATAAAAAAAAAAATTAATAATAAAAATTAATTTTAAATTTTTATTATCCAAATAATATAAATTGGGAATAATAATATACAAAGAAAAAAAAAAAAAATTATAACGATAATAAAACTCCATTTTTATTATTTAAAATTTTTTTATTATTATTATTTATTATTATTAAACCCTTATTGTTATTAATAAATCAATTTCAATTTATTAACCAATAATATCAATAAAATTAATTTTAAATTATTTAATCATTAATCAAAAAATTTATTAAAATTATTAAAATTTTATTTTATTAATTTTTTTTTTTTGTTTTTTTTTTTTTTTTGTTGTTTTTGATTTATTTACTATTGTTTTTTCTCCTTACCCATCATTTTATTATCATTATTAATTATTAATTTATTAATTTTTATTTATTTTATTTTTTTCCACTGTTTTATTATTATCATTATCCAATCACTGTTTTTATTTATTAATTATTTATCCATCATTATTTATAGTTTAAAAATTTCTCAATTATAATTATTCATTTTTATTTTTCATTGTTATTTATCCATTTTTATTATATCATTTTTTATTTTAAAATTTTTATTATTATTAACTTATTTTATTATTTATTATTTAAATTAATTTATTTATCATTATATTTTTTTTATTAAATTTAATTCCATTAATTAAAAGAAATTTTTTACTATTACTGTTTTTTTTTTTGTTTGTCCCCCCATTCATGATCTTAACAAAAATTTTTCATTATTATTTTTTACTAAAATTTGTCAAATTAAACAGCCCTTAAATTTTTTATCATCCCCCCAATTTTTTGTTTTTTTTTTTATCCAATTTTTTATTAATTTACTATTTTAAAATCATCATTTCCCAAACACATCCATCAATCAATTTTTTTTATTTTCAATCATTTCCCGTAAATTTTTTTTGGGTTTTTTTTTTTTTTTTTTCTTTTTTTATTATAAAAATTTTTTATTTTAAATAATTTTTTATTATTTTATTTTTTTATTATATTATTATTTTTTTTATTTTTTTTATTATTTCCCTTTAAATTTAAATTTTTTAAATTATTAAAAATTTTAAATTTTATTTTTCTTTTTTTTTTTATTTTATCAAAAATTCCTTATTCCAACTTTTTTTTTTTTTTTTTTTTTTTTTTAACCCCCTTTTTATCCCAAAAACCATTACAGCCCTTGTTAGTAAATAAAATTTGGGGTTTTTTTTTTCATTATTTTATTATTTTATTAAAATAATTTAATTTTTTTCTTTTTTTTTTTTTTACTTTTACTATTAAAAATTTTCCCATTATCATTAAATTTTTTTTTTTATTTTTAATCATCACCCATTTTTTTTTATTTTTTTAAGATATTTTTCAATTTTTTTTTTATTTTAAAAACATCAAAATTTTACCATTTTAA
Organism: Penaeus monodon; assembly: GCF_015228065.2. Taxonomy (NCBI): domain Eukaryota; kingdom Metazoa; phylum Arthropoda; class Malacostraca; order Decapoda; family Penaeidae; genus Penaeus; species Penaeus monodon. The sequence continues at coordinate 8,873 of NW_023663488.1, forward strand.
AATTATTAATTTTCATGGTTTTTGTAAAATTTTTTTTTTTTTTTTTTAAAAATAAACCCCTATAAAAATTTTTTGGGGTTTTTTTTTTTTATGTTTAAAAAGCAATTTTTTAAAACTCCAATTTAATAAAAATTTTAAAAAAATTTTTTTTTACATATCACCATTTCCCATCTCAAATTTTAATTAAAAAATAATGTTTTTTCAAAAAATAAAAAATTAAAAAAAAAAGTAAATGAAAAAAAACTATGCTATTATCATTTTTTTAAACCCCATTATTTTAAACATTTATTTTTATTAAATATTATTTTTTTTTATAGTAATTTTTTTTATTATTAAAATTATTTATTTTTTAAAATTTTTTATTTTTTATTATTATTTTTTAAATTTTCTTTTTATCATTAAAATTTTTATCCCACATAATAAAATATAAATTAAAAAAATAAAATTTTAAAATTATATTTAAAAAATCATTATTAATATCATTTTTTATATAATCCCATTATTTTTTACCCCTTGTTTTTTTTTTTTTTATGGTCCCAAAAAAATTATTAATAAAAAATTGTACATTTTTTTTCCCCCTTAAATCATTTAAACATGATTAAAATTTTCTTTATTTTTTTTAACACAATTTATTTAAAATAAAAAAACATTTTTTTTTTCCCCTCATCAACCCTTCCCCATCAATCAAAGAAATTTTTATTTTTTATTTTTTTTATTAATTTAATTTTAAAAAAATGCTTAATTATTCCCTTTTTTCCTTATCGTAAAAAAAACCACAGGGGGGGGAAATTTTTTGGCTGGAAAAAGAGTCAAAAAATGAACCCCAAACCCCCCTTGCTTTTACCTGCCGAAAGGTTTTTCCCCCCCCCCTGGGCCCAATCAGGGGGGCGCAAAACCCTATTTCCCCCCTATGATGTTTTTTCCCAAGACAGAGAAAAAAAAAAACTATAAAAAGGTGTCGGGGGTAGGAACACTTAAAGGTTTTTTTTAATCCCCCCCCTGCTCCCCCCCCGGGGAGTCCCGGAAAAAAAATCCATGAAAAAAAAAAATTTTTCGACAAGAACTGAGATTTGTTTTAAATGGAGACCAGGGGTTTTGTATTTTTTTGGGGCCCCGTAAAAATTTTTTCCACTTTTTCCCCCGGGTTTTGAAAAAAAAAAAGAGTTTTTTCCCCATTTTAAATTTTTCCCCCCGTTTTTTTTTTTTTTTTTCAAAAAAAATTATCCTTTTTTGTTTGGGGGTTTTGGGTCCCCCGGAAGAGGGGAGGTTTTCCACGCCCTTTTCCCGAGGGTGAAAGAGGGGTAATGGAAAAAACCCCCAAAAAATTGGGGGGCAAAATTGAAAAATAAAATGTAAAAAAGGGGAAATTAATATCATTTATAATTTTTATTATTAAAAAATTATTAAATTTAAAAATTTTTTATATAAATTATATTAATATTTATATAATATATAAATATATTAATATATATTTTTTTAATATATACAACACAACACTGGTTATATAAAATTTTAAAAATATAAAATTTTATTTAAATAATTATAATAAAAATAATAATATATTTTAATTAAAAAATTATACAATATATATTTTTTTTTTTTTTTTTTTTTTCAACGGGATGGTCCCCCTTTTTTTTAACGGCCCCCGGGCCCCAAAAGCTGTTTTCTTAATTGTTTTTTTTTTTTTTTTTTTGGAGGATCTTTGGAGGGGGATTTAAAAAGTGGTAGGTTCCCCCCCCCTTTTTTTTTTTTTCCCCAAGAAAAAGTGGGGCCCAAGGTTTTTTTCCTTTTTTTTTTTTTTAAAGGAAACATTCTTCTATTTTATCCGGGCTTGGGGGAATTTGGCACGGCTTTTGGGTTTGGCTTGGGCCCCCCCCCAGGGGCTAGGTTAAAACCCCCCTCGGGGAAGTTCCCTTTTTCCCAAAGAAAAAAACGCACCCGGGCCCCAAGCGGGGCCGGAGTGGTTTTTAATTTAATATATACATTTTTATATTAATTAAATTATTTTTATAAAATTTTAAAATTTTAATTAAATTATATATTTTTTTTGGGGTGTATGTGGGGGGGGTGGTGGTTTTTGGTGGGGTGTTTTATAAAAACCAACCAACCACCACACCACCCAAAAAAACACAAAAACCACCCCAACCACCCCCAACCCAAAACAACCCAACACACCCCCCCCACACTAAAAAAACCAACCCCCACCCAAAACCCCACCACACCAAACCAAAATATAGATATATTGTATAAAATACATACAATAATATTATTTTTATTATAATTATATATATTTATTTATTAAATTATATAAATTATATATATATATATGGGGTGTGGGGGGTTTTGGTTTGGGTTGGGTGGGGGTTTGGTGTGGGGGGTGGTTAAAAAAAAATAAAAAAAAATTTATATTTTAAAAAAGTAAATTAAAAAAAAATAAATATAATATAATTAAAAATTTATTAATTAATAAATTTTTTTTATATAATATAAATTTTTATAATATTTTAAAATTTTTTATATATAATATAATATATATATATATATAATATATATATTTTATATATTTTATATATACATATATACATATCATACACACACAAAGGGATATATAATTAATATATATATAAAATAAATTTTAAAAAATATATTATATATATAAAAATATTATAAAAATAATTAATATATATTTAAAAAATTTTAAAATATATACTTTTTATATTATATATAAAATATATATTTTATTAATATAATATATTTAAAATATATATAAAATATAAATATTTTTATATATATATTTTTTAAATATTACTTTTTTGATGGGTAAAGAAAATTAATCCCAATACCACACATAGAGAAATAAAAAATTTGGGTCCCCCCCAAAAACAGCAAAACTGATACGATGACAATATTTAAACTTCAAAATCACGTAATAGAAAAACGATTTTTAAAAATTAAATTTGTACAAGAATGACTCGGAAAAAGGAATCAGATTTTGCACTGGTAAAAAAATTTCGTGGGGCAGATAATTTTGGGGTTTTTGGGGGGTGGGATCGAGGTCGGTAAAAACCAAGTGGGGGTCCCCCTTTTTTCCCCCACCGTCCCTTTTTTCTCGGGTTTTGGGCAAAATAGGCGGGGGCGAGACCCGTTTTTTACAGGAAAAAAAAGGGGGTAAAATTTTTATCCAGTTTGGGGCCAGGTCCCCCCCTATTTTCCCCCGATTGGCCCCGGGTTTTCGGGTTTCCCCCTCCAATTAAGGTTTCCCCCCCCTTTGATCGGCCCCCCTGAAAAGGGGGATTTTTTTCCTATGAAAAAGCCCGGAAAAGACCAGAAATTCCCCCCCCCTAAAGGTCCCCCCCGTCGCGGGACTGCCTGGGCGCGTCCCCCTTTTTTCCCCCCCCCCCTGGGTGATAAAAAAAAACTCGGTTTTGTTAAAAAAGGGCACATCTGTGTAAAAAGTTTTAATTTTTGATCCCCTTTTTTTTTTCCGGTCCCGACGTTTTTTTCGTTTTTTTAAACTCTAAATATAAAACTTTTTCCCAAAAAAAATACCTTTTTTATAATTATTTTAAAAATAAAAATTTAAAAAAAATATATATTTTTTAAAATTTTTATATTTTTAAAAATTAAAAATTTTTATAATATAAATTTAAAATTTTTTTTAAAAATATATATGATAAAAATTTTAATTTTTTAAATTAAAATATTTTAAAATAAAAAAAATTTAAAATATTTTTTATAAAAATAATAATTTATATATATTTTTTATATTTTTAAAAAAAATTAAATTAAAATAATATAAAAAATTTAAAAATAAAATTTAATTTAAAAATAAAATAAATTTTAATAACCAAAAAACACAATTTTAAAAAATTTATATTTTTAAAATTAACAAAATTTTTAAAAAAAATTAATATAATAATATTTAAAAAAAAAAAAAAAAAAACACCACAAAAAAAAATTAAAAATTTTAAAAATAAAATAAAATAATATATATATATAAAATTTTTATAAAATAAAAAATTTTATATTATAAAAAAAAAAAAAATTTATTTTTAAAAAAAAAAAAATAAAAAAAATAATTTTTTTAAAAATATATTTGTTTTTTTTTTTTTTTTTTTTTTTTTTTTTTTTTTTTTTTGTTTTGTGGGGTGTTGGGGTTGGGGTGGGGGGTTGTTTTTGTTTGGTGTGGGGGTGTTGTGTGGTTTTGGGGTGTGTTTGGGGGGTTTTTTTTGGGGTGGGTGGTAAAATATTAAATTTTAAAATTATATATTTATAAATTAAAATATTTTATTAATTTTATATATATATAATTAAAATTAATTTATATAAAAAATTAAAATAGATTTATTTTTTAGATATATTGGTGGGGTTTTGTGGGCAAAAAAATAAAAATTTCTTATATAATATTAATATATTATATATTTATAATAAAATATTTTAATTTTAATATATATATAAAGTTTAAAAATTTTAATTTAAAATATATAATATTTTTTATATAATATATGGGGAATACACCCCAAACAAAACACCCAACAACCCCAAAAACACACCCCCCCACAAAAAACAAAACACACACAAACAAAAAAAAAAACCCAAAACAAACCCCAAAAAACACACACAAAACACCCCCACAAAACACACAAAAAAACACCCCCAACCCCAAACAACCAAAACCCCACCCCAACCCCACCAAAAACACACCACAACACACACACAAAAAACACACAAAAACACAACACACACACAACACACACAAAACATAAAAAATATAAATTTTAATATATTATAATATAAAATTTTTATAAAAATTTAAAAAAAAAGAGAAAGAAAAAAAAGAGGAAAGAGGGAAAGAAGAGAAAAAAAGAGAGAGGAGGAAAAAAAAGAGAGAGGAAAGAAAAAAAAAGGAAAAAGGGGAAAAAAAACGCTTTTTTCCATGTTTTTTATGTTATCACAAACAGATTTTTTTTTATATATATATATATTATTATAAATAAAAATAATTTTTGTTTTTTTGGGGGATAAAAATCAAAAATGGTAAAAACGTTTTTTTTTTATTTTTCCTCTTTCCCCCTCTCTCTCTTCTCTCCTTTTTTTCCTCCTTTTCTCTCTCTCTCTTCTCTTCTCCTTCCTGTCCCCCCCTTCCCTCTCCCTTTTTTTTTAAAATATATATATATAATAAAAATATATATTTTAATTTTATAAAAATTATATTATGTTTGTGTTGGGTTTGGGTTGGGGGGTGTTTGTTGTGGTGGGTTTGGGTGTTGGTGTGGTTGGGGGTTTGTTGGGGGGGGTGTGGTGTTTTGTGGGGGGTGTTGGTGGGGGGGGTTGGGGTGGTTTTTGTGGGTGGGGTGGTTTTGGTTTGTTGGGGTTTTTGGGGGTGGTGTTGTTTGTGTTGGGTTTTGTGGTGGTGGGGTTTTTTTTTTTTTTTTTTTTTTTTTTTTTGGGGGGGGGTTTTTTTTTTTTTTTTTTTTGGGGGGGGTTTTTTTAATTATTAAATATTTAAAAATTTTATATTATAAATCTTTTAATAATTTATTTAAATTTATATTATATTTATATATTATATTTTTATATTTTTAATTTAAATAAAAACATAAAAAATTTTTTACCAAACCCAAAAACACAAAAACCAAAAACAAAAAACAAAAAACCAAAAAATATATTATAATATATATTAAAATATTATATAATATAAAATATATATATTAAATATTAATTTCCCAAATAACAAAAAAATAAAAAAAAAAAAAAAAAAAAAAAAAAAAAAAAAAAAAAAAAAAAAAAACCCTTTTTTAAATAATTTTTTAAAAATAAAAATATAAAATTATTATATAAAATATAAAAATTTTTATATTAAAAATATAAAAAATCCTATATATATATAAATGTTTTGGGGGGATTTTTCCTGTTTTTGGGGTTTGGGGGTTTTGGTTTTTTAAATTTTTATAAATTTTTATATATTATAATAAAAATAATAAAAAAAATTTAAAAAATTATT
>NW_023663489.1:0-14876 GCF_015228065.2 Penaeus monodon
ACTATTTTTTTATTTATTTTTTTTATATTTATTACTGTTATTATTATTTTTAAATTATTTATATTTTATTTATTATTTATTATCGGTCTCATTATTGTTATTATCATTTTTATTTCATTATCGTTATCATTATTGTCATTATCATTATTGCAGTATCATCATCATCATCATCTCCATCATTCATCATCAATCATCATCAATATCATCAATAATCATCATCATCATCAATCATCATCATCATCATCATCATCACTCATCTCATCATCATCATCATCATCATAAATCATCATCATCATCATCATCATCACATCATCATCATCTCATCATCATCATCATCATCATAATCATTATTATTATTATCATTATTACTTTATTATTACCAGTATCATTATCGTCATTATTAATGACATTAGTTTTCTAGTATCGTTATATTAATATCTTTTTCATTGATATTTTTTATTACAATAAATATAAAGTCATTATTTCCTTCTGTTTTCAGGATGATGTTCCTTACTATCACTATTATTGCTATAATCATTAATGATATTTTTTTTTATTATTATTACTAACATAATTATTATCTTCTTGTTCTTATTATTATATATTATTATGAAATAATTCCCGTTATCATTATTATTACTGTAATTTTGACAAAAATATCCCGACGAACAAGAGCTGAATCAGTCCCAGGATCAAGGTCGAAGAGTCTGGGAAGGCTTTGCTAACTAACGAGGAGGAAAAGGTCATCCAAGCCCCATTGACCACGCTCAAGTTAAATTAGGCATATATCTAATCAAAAACTCCTGTTCGTTCTCCCCTTTCTACACTATATATGCTTGACAAAATTCTCTTCTTGTATCCATTTCGGTTTATTATTCCTCTTATTCATTTCTTACTGGGGCTATTTTTATTTTTTATTTTGTGTACACGTTGCTGTGCTTCTGCCTGTGCCAATTATGGAAACCACGTTCATTCCCTTCGTAACTGTCTTTCGTGTTCGCCACTTGCCTGGCGATTGTACGTCCTTTAGAACAGCTCTATTTCCTCCGGGAGGCTAAACTAGATGTCGATGAAGCGTTTCTTCAAATTCGTAAGTCTCTTAGAATGCTAAGAAGTCACTCTTGCTCAGTTTGTTGACGACCTTCTAGCCATTGCAGTGCGTAGATCTTCCTTTGAAAGCGAATATCATCAAAGTTCTTCCGCAGTAAACTTATAATCTTTGTTCACGTAGCGCGTGGTGTAAATTTTCACTTACTGACTTGGTCGTAAATTTATCGTCTTATTCCCTATCTCGTTATGAAACCGAACTTTCAGGTTTTTGTTTTATCGTTTGCTACCAAACCCAGCGCGAATCATTGTTTAATTATATTAAGGTTATTGCGAAACAAACAAATCCTCGCTAAGATCTCAGCCACCTTGGATTTATTTGATGAATCCAAAGGCTTACCCCGCCGTAATATTTTGTCCACCAAAATCACTTAAACGCAATTTCGACATAATAATTACTAAGCCAACAAAGGTTATAACGTAGTTATCCTTAATAAATCTAATTCAAAACTGCGTTCCAACCCTTTCCCTTCTGTCCCGGAATCATTTCACGTATTGCTGCCATATGTCCTGTCCCCAATTCTTTGATCGCTTTAGACGGTTATTCCCTCTATTCCGTATTTTTTTGGCCTTTCTAAAACTCTATCCAGGTAGGAACTTTGGGACATTCAGTCCTTGCGGCAGGATGAGCATTACCCCTGCTATTGAGAGAAGTGAACAGTTTGGAGTTGAGATAGCTGCCCTCTCAGAGGCGAGAAGACCTGGTAGTAGCACATCAGTATGGTTGGTACACCTACTACTGGTCGGGCTGGGGCGATGGTCATCTCTAGGGAGTAGCCATAGCCATCTCCAGCCGTTTTCACTGTCGGTAGTAGAGGTAACACCACTGACAAGCGTATTATTACATTGAGACTTAGGCATGCTTTTGGCTTCATTTCTCATTTTGCTGTTTAGGATACTACAAATGCTTGTAAACTCAATGAGAAAGAGGCGTTCTATACCAACTCACATCTGTGGTAGACAAATGTTGCCGTCATGACATTCGCCTTGTACTGGGCGATATCAATGCTTATCCGGCTGTGACTGAACTGGCTACGAGTATGACTGTCGGGCCCATGGCTTGGGAGCTATTTTCAGTAGTGAGAACAGCCTCCTTCTCCTCAAAAACCTAACGGACCTAGTACCTCTGTGGTGTTGTGCATTCGCCCAAGGGCAAGACAGAATTTCATCTCACAGATGCGTGTGTCACATGGCTTGACTGAATGACAATCAGGATTTGCACTGTTCCTTTGTGCATAGGGCTCGGTCACTGCTGAGAAGGGACAAGGAATAGTTCATCAGGAATCTTGCTGAGAAGGTGGAAGGTAATTTCTTGATAAATAACCTTCATCTTGCTTACCAAGCTCTGAGAAAACTGAACCCCAAGCCCTCCTCGCAGATTACTGGCAGTCCAGTCGTGGATGAGCAGATCATTTCAGTTAATGTTGGGGTTCGTAAAGTTTTGAGCTGAGTATTTTGAGCAGGTGTATCAGGTAGACCCTACAGCAGTTAATCTGGATGCAATTGCCGGACCCACCCATTACCCACTCTAAGTTAAAGGGTGGGAAGCTGCAAGCATATGTGATATCCCTGCTGGACAGCTAAAGGCTGGGGTGAACCTGTGGCACGGGACTTGCATGCGGTCTTGACTGCTATCTGGCAATCTGGTTCCATTCTCTCTGAGCTGTTGAGGGGTGTGGTCATAACTCACTGGAAGGGGAAAGGGACTGATGGAACTGTGGCAACACACTGCTCAGTATACCGGGCAAGGTTTTCACCCACATTCTGGAACGGATCTGTGACCACCACTAAGGCACCAGGGACTGGAGTAATCTGTATTCACTCCTGGGTAGTCTACTATAGACTGTATCCTAGACTGTAGTGCTTTGACCCCAAGAAGGCGTTGAACTCTGTGTATCAGAATTCCATGAAGATCCTCAGAGCTGGGGAATTCTGACATGAATATTTGTTTTAATAGCAAGCACTGGGTGAAGGAGGCCCGTGGGACGACCTAGGAGTCTTGTTTGGGCAACTCGACCAGATCTGTTGCAAGAAGCTAGAGATGGGCCAAAGACCTGCCTAGAGGTTTCACCATGAGGACTCCCGTGGATGGAAACGAAGGTGGATGCGGCTATCGCCCCCGCCGGCGTTCCGCCCTATGACAATGATGATATGTTGTGTGTGTGTGTGTGTGTGTGTGTGTGTGTGTGGTGTGTGTGTGTGTGTGTGTGTGTGTGTATACACACACACCACACACACACACACACACACACACACACGACACACACACACACACACACACACACACACACAACATATTATATATCATATATATACATATATACACATATATACACTTTCCTTCTATCTTTCCTGTTAACACTAAGTTTTCCAATCCTTTACATCTCATTACGTGTCCTAAAAATTACATCTGTCTTTTCTGATAACTTTCATCAAGTTCTTTTAACTCCTGCTCTTCTTATACTTCTTCATTAGAAACTCTTTCTGTCCATGAAATCCTGAGCATTCTTCTGAGGACCACATTTCTACTAATTTTAATTTTCTTTTATATTTTCATTGCCTGTCCAAGCATCACACCCAAAAACAAAACTGCCCCCACGTAACATTCTAACACTCTAACTTTGGTTTTTAACTTCAACTGTCTGTTCTTAAAGACAGCACCCATCTTGTTGAGAATTCCTTTTCCATACATTTCTTTTCTTTTTTCAGTTTCACTTCTTCCATCTGGTGTTATCAAAATACCCAAGTATGTGGATTTCTCACATTCTTTATTTCTTCACCTTTGATATTCAAAAAGCATTTTGGTGTTTTTATTCTTCTTTGATATCACCATACTCTCCGTCTTCTTGATGTTTTCTGAGACCTTTCTTCTCACTTTCTGTTGCAACCTTATTCAATATATTTTGAAGATCTGTTTCTGTTATTAGTACAGTGCCCATCTGCATATCCAATTTTTTTAAAATTTTTGTTTCCCCCAACTTTCACACCTGGCATTTTCCCTTAAATCCCCCTTTTAAAATATTTCACTGTATAATTTAAAAACAAGCTGGTGTAATACACCCCCCTTTTTTTACACCCCCCTTTTTCTGATGTCCACTCACTTATTTCTCCCATCTTTCTGATGGCAGCACTCGGGTTCCCATATAATTTCCCTAATCATTGTAAGCCCTTTTCCCAAATAAATTGTAATTTTTCCAACTTCTAAACATTTTTTTCATTTTTTTCCCTTTAAATCAAATGTTTTTGCTATAGTCAATAAAGCATGGGTTATAACCCCTATCTAAACTTCTGTCGCTTTTTCCCTCCCAACATTCTCAATATGATTTTTGCATTCCGAGCCCTTTTCCTCTCTGTATGCTTTTGTTCTTGTATATTTTTTTTCCCTTATTTTGGTCTTCATTCCCCTTGAAAAAAGTTCGGGTTTAAATTTTTGTAATGGGGCTCATTAAACCTATTGCCCCGGGGAAAGTTCACTTTTCAATTCCCTCCGGGGTTGAGGCCCTTGGAATGGGGACCGGGTTTTTGTAGATGTTTTTGAATTTTCCCAGTTACTTTTTGAACTTAAAAACCCCCTCTATTTCTTTTACCAACTCTTTGCTATGTTTGTCCGGCCCTATAGCCTTACCATATTTTTTCTATAAAGTGCATACTGAAAATTTCCCTTCCTGCATTATTTTGGCCCCATCTATTTTCTTTCCTAAATGACACCCTTTCCCTCCTCTTTGTCTTCAAACAGTTCACTGATGTACTCTGTCCATCTGCTCTTTAATGTCTTCTTTCTCCGGGAAGAATTTCCCATCTTTTGCCTTATGCACCCCCAATTTGAAACGCACACTTTCCGTCCCCCCCTATTCCTTTTTTTTCTTGATGCATATTTCTCGCACCCCTTATTCTTTAAGCTCTAAAAACTTCCCTCACTTTTGCTGTTGAGCCAGTTTTTTTCCCCTGGGTTGCATTTTTTTTTTAAATGCTCCATCCGTTGTTTTGTTTTTTCTATATTTTTTTTTGCTTCGTAGCCCTTTTTCATCCACCCTGCCCGTATTTTTCAGCTGTCATCCATTTTTTTTTTGCCTTTTTTTTTCTTCTTGGGCCGAACACTTTTCCCTACCTCAAAAATTTGGCGTCTAAAAAAAATTTAACTCAACATCTGGGGGTTTCACTTACGCTCTCCAATGCCTAAGCGTTTTTTAATTTCTCCGTAAACGGTTTTCTTTTTTGGGATTAGGTTTGGTTTTCCCCAACCTCAATTTTTTGGATGTTATTTTTGGTTTCTTTATTTTCCCTGAGCTTAAGCTGCAAATGGCAACTACCCAAGTACATATCACTGGCCAATCTGCTCCTGGGTCCCCTTTTTAACCTTTGAACTGCATTCCTAAACCTGTTTATGAACTGTTATTTTAATCAATTTGTTTTACGACTTCTACCCAACCTGGATTACCCATGGGTAAACCATGTGGGAGGGGGTTTTGGGAACCGGGTATTCATTATCATTTTGGTTATTTTCCTGACACCATTCAACCTCTTTCTCCTCCCACATTTTTGTGTTCCAAGACCCTGTGGTCCAAATATTTCCTTTTTCTTCCCCTTTTCCCACTTTCACTTCCTATCTCCCCCTGATTAAAATAATCTCCCCGCGATTTACCCCTGTTTTTTCTTTTTCTTTCTCTAAATCCTCGTAGAATGCCTCAATTTCTTCACTGTAATTTCTCTAGGGTTTGGGGCATTTTTCCTGAATGATGGATAGATTAAAAAATTTCCCTTTCAGTTTTTACCAAAACGATTCTTTCCCAAATAGCCCCCGAATCCTCAACCTTTTTATCTTTCTTTGTCCCAGTATAAAAACCCCTTTCACAAAATTGACATCATTCGCCTCCTGAAAATATTGGGCTCATCTCACTAAATTTTCTTTCCTGCTCCTGTCCACAAATTTGGGGGGGGCCTACGTCCAACAACGACCCTCAATGGTTTTGAATGAAACTTTAACCGATCCTTTTTTCGTTTTTTCATTCTCTAGTTTTCCTGTCTCACTCATTGTTCTTTCATTCCACGTTTTCCCCTTCTTAATGGGTTTTTTTTTGGGAAATAATAATTTTATAATATATATATATATATATATATATATATTTATATATTTATTTTAAAATTTATAAAATTTATATTTTATAATTTATTTTTTCTTCTTTTAACCGTAGGTTTCCTGTCCCGAGGCCGGGCCCTGGTCACAGCATTTAAAAACTTAAATTTTAGTTAATGCCGGTGGGTTTCCTTTTTTTTTTTTTTTTTTTTTTTAGGTAATCATTCTCTCTATTTTAAAACCGGGCTTGGGACTTTAAACACTGACTTGGGATGGCTAGGGCCCCCAGTGGCTAGGTGGCATTCGGGTTCCTTGCCCCCAAAGGGGAAAAACGCGCCGGCCGGGGACTCGAACCCTTGAACTCCAAAAACCGGGATGACAGTCCGAAAGCCCTTTTAACCCCTTCGGGGCCCCGGGGGCCTTTTAGAAACATGGGCTTCCATTTTTTCTTGGGAAATTTTGAAGGCGGGGGGTTTTTCCCTTTTCCTTCCGCCCCGGGGTTTTTTATCGGTCACCCTTCTATTTTTCCCGGCCCCGACTTGGGGGTGGCTTTCCCCCCCACGACCCAGGTAGGCAATCGATTTTAGTTTCCCTTTCCCATGGAACAACGCCACCGGGGCCGGGGCCCCGAACCCCCGAACCCCAGATTTTTTTTTTCCCTCGTGCCCGTCCCTTAGTTTCCCATGTCTACCCTCGGGCCCCCCGCAGCCCATATATATATATATATATATATATATATATATATATATATATTTTATATATATATATATATATTTTGTGTATTATTATTATATTTTTTATGGGGTTTTTTGTTTTTTTTTTTTTTTTTTTTTTTTTTTTTAGGTGGGTTTCATGGGGCCGCCGGGTCACAGCTGTTTTAATTGTATTTTTCATGTTGTGATTCTCTTGGGAATGGTGGGGGTCCCCAGCCTTTTCCAGGGGAGGGGGGCCCCTTTTTTTGGGGGACTTCTCCTTTTTACCCGGGGGGCCCAGCACAACTTGGCTGGCGGGCCCACCAGTAGAGGAGGAAATCGGGGAAATTTTTTGCCAGGGAAAAACGCGCCGGCCGGGACCGAACCCCGAACTCAGATTGCCGCGGACAGCGGGAGCCGAGCTCAAACGCCGGCCACCACGGCCTAATTTTTAATTATTTTTATATCTCTAAATAATGTACTCATTTTTGAGCACTGGGGCCCCCCTCCACCACCCTTCCCCCACTCCTCGTCTTCCTTTTTTTCATTGTCCATCGCAGCCCGAAACCCCTTTTTGTTTTTGTCACTCAGTCTGCTTCTTTTGCCTTTTCCCTCTTTTTTTCCCATCCCATCCCTTCAGCAAGTCCCTCTAAATACTCTTACTTCTCACACTCCAACAAACCTAATTTCCTCCTGTTTTAAGACGCCAACGCCGGTCTTTACAATTTTCTTCTCAGCACCCATCATTCCTCTTCTTCTCTGCCCCAACCGCGCCTCGTCCGCCTCACATTTTTAAAATATTGATCTTTCTCTTGTCCTCCCTTCACACCCACCCAAAAACCCCTGATTTTTGTATCTTTGGGGTGAGTACGTGGTAGGGCCCCATTCCTTTTCCCCGGGGAGTGCCGGGGTTCCTTTTTAGGTAATCATTCCAGTATTTTTCCGGGGTTGGGGCCAGCCTGCTTTGGGGTGGCTTGTCCCCCTTGGGTAGTAGGCAATCGAGGTAAGTTTCTTTCCCAGGGAACAAAGCGCCGGGCCGTACTCGAACCCTCGAACTCAATTGGCTCGTGCCATCCCTTTGGGCCGATCTCTGCCATTCGGCCACCACGGCCTTACGATCATAGGCTTTCCCTGTTTTTCTTGGCAATTTAGCGGTGGTTTTTCATTGCCTTCCGCCCGTTTTTTTTTTTTTTTTTTTTTTTTTTTTTTTTTTTTTTTTTTTTTTTTTTTTATCGAGTCATCATCTCTATTTCCCCGGGACTGACTTGGGGTGGCTTTGGCCACCCATGGCTAGGCAGGGAAACGAGGTGAATTTTCCTTGCCCAAGGGAAACAAAGGCCGGCCGTGACTCGAACCTCGAAATCGATTGCTCGTGCAGTCTTGGTCCGAGCTCTAACCCTTCGGCCCCCGCGCCCCTATGTATTATATTATATATATATATATATATTATATATATATATATATTTTATAATATATTAATATTATATTTATATATACTACACACACCCACACACCAATACCCACCCACCACACCACAACACAAACACACACACACACACACACACCCACCACACACCACACAACACACACACACCCCAAAAACACCCAAAAATACAAACCACACACCACCACCAAAACACACACACCCCACACACCACACACACACACCACACACACACCACACCACCACGCACACACCTTCACACTAACAATCTCTTCTCTCTCCTCTCTCCCCCACAACACACACACACCACCACCACACCACACACACACCAACACGCACCACACAAAACACCCACCAACCACACCCCCACATTCCACCACCCCTCTCTCTCTCCTCTCCCCTCTCTCTCTCGCTTCTCTATATATAATAATATAATAATATATTATATATATATAAATATACTACCACACACCAACACACACACACAACACACACCACACACCACACACACACACACCCCACACACACACACACGACACCACACACAACCAACACAACACACACATACACACACCACACACAACCACACACCCCACACAACAACAACACACCAACACCACCCACAAACACAACCACACACAACCACAACAACAACACCACAACCACAAAAACCACACCATACAACCACACACAAAAACCCCAAAACACACAACACAAACACCCACGGAGCCAAAGAGTGAAACACGCACGCATGAGCAGACAAAAAAAATAACAAACATATACATACACAAATATAAAATTTCACACCACATGCAACATACCCACACACGCACACAGAAAAAATAGCGCACGCATGCACACACAACACAAACACCACAACACACACACAAAACACACCCCCAACACACAACACACACACAAACAACCCACATACACAACACATACAAACACACTCATACAAACACACACCATACAAACACACAACCCCCAACACAACACACACACACCACACACACACCCCACACAAACACACACCCCGCACACACACATTCACCTAACATCTCTTTCTCTCTCTCTCTCTCTCACACCCCCACACCCCACACACCAAACCACACCCACAAAACACACCCACAACACCAACCACAACACACAACACACACACACACATCCACCACACGCAATTCCACAACTCTCTCTCCTCTCTCTCTCTCCTTTTCTCCTCTCCTCCTCTTCTCTCTTCTCCTCTTCTCTCTCCTCCCTCTTCTCCCTCTCTCTCTCTCGCTCCAAACACCACACACCACACCACACCAAACACCCCCACACACACACACACCACCAACCCCCAACCGCCCACGCACCACCACACCCCACCACACACCCAACACACACACCCACACACACACACACACCCCCCAACACCACACACACACCCCACACAAAAAAAAAAAACACTTCACCAAACTCCTCTTTCTTTTTCTCTCTCTCTCTCTCTCTCTCTCCTCCCTCCTTCTTCTCTCCCCCCTTTTCCTCTCTCTCTCCTCTCTCTCTCTCTCTTCACCACACACCACCCCCCCCAAAAACCCCCACCACCACCACCCCCACAACACCCAACGCACCCGCGCAAAACCCACACAACACCCCCAACACACACACACAACGAAAAAAACCCACACACACCACACCCCACAAAAACCACACAAAACCCCCCAAAATTTCACACTAACTCTCTCTTTCTTTCCCTCTCTCTCTCTCTCTCTCCTCTTCTCTCTCTCTCTCTCTCTCCTCTCTCCTCTCTCTCTCTCTCTCACCACACACCCACCCCAACCACACACACACACCACACACACACACACACTACACACATCCCAAAACACATACCATACACATACACATAACAAACCATCACACACACAATACCGCCGCACGCGCACACACACCGCCGCCGAACGCCCCCCCGCACACACCACCCACCACACCACACCAAACACACACACACCACACCAAACACACCCAAACACACACATTCACCAAACTCTCTTTTTCTCTTTCTCTCTTCTCCTCTCTCTCTCTCTCCCCCTCTCCTCTCCGCTCTCCTTCCTTTTTCCTCTCTCTCTCTCCCACAACAAACCACCACCAACACTCCATACACATACACAAACCAACACACACACCACACACCCCGCACGCGCCCCCCCACATCCCCAGCACCACGCCGAAACCCCGACCACGCACCCACACACACCCACCTACACACACACACACACACACAAAACCAAAAACCCCCCAAAACCACCCCCACACACAAAAGACCAAATACCTCCCACGCGCAGAAAAAAAAAACAAACCATAAGCATACACATTAAAATTTTCACACACACCATGCATACACTCCCGTTTACATACGCACACAAGAGAACGCAGCCATGATTTTTTCTTTTTTTAAAAGTGGTTCGTCTGAGCCGCTGGGGTCACGCTTTATACTTAAATTGTTTTTCTGTTGGTGCTTGTGTTCCTTGCCCAAGGGAAAACGTGCCGCCGTACTGACCCCTAGAGATGGTGACTCGATAAACACCGGGCGGGAAAGGGAATGGCAAACCCCGCTCTAAATTGCTAAGAAAAATCATGGAAGCCCTGATCGTCAAGGGCCCGGGGGCAGAATTGGGTTTGACTTGGGCTCAAACTGTCCGACGGCAATCTGAGTTCAAGGGGTTTAGTTACCACCCCACTTGTTCCCCTTGGGGAAGGAAATTCCCTTTATTGCCTACCTGCCCTGGGGGCCAAGCCGCCCCAAATCAGTGCTGGTCCCAAGCCCGGGTAAAAGAGAGAATGATTCCCAAAAAAGGGACCCCCGGCCTCTCCGGGAAAAAAACTGGGGGCCCTACCACTACTCCTCCAAGACATCAAACATGAAAAACATTAATTCATCTTGACCACGCGGCTCGACTGAAACCCACCCTTTAAAAAAGAAGATATATATATTAATATATATATTATATTTAATATTTATATATATAATTTTATATATATGTATATATTACATAAACACACCACACACCACCACACCACCCCCCCAAAACCACCCCCACACACACACCACACCACACACCACCACACAAACACACACACAAACACACACCCCACAAACCCACACACATACAAACACACACCAATCACCACATAAAACATACCATTTAAAATTTTCCCCCCAAAATCATCATAAACCCCACACGCACCAAAAAAAGAAAAAGCGCACGCCACCCACCAAAAAACACCCAAAAAACCCTACCCAAAAACCCCCACAAACACACCACATACACCACCTCAAAAAACACATCAAAACACACACACATACAAACCACAAAACCAACAAACCCCAACACACACCCAAAACACCACAACACACACACACCCACCAAACACACCACCACACACGCCACACCTTTACACTCTCTCTCTCTCCTCTCTCTCTCTCTCCTCACACCACCCCCACAACCCCCACACACACACACCACACACCACCACCACCACACACACAACCACCCACCCCACACACACCCCCCACCCACGCCCGCCGCACAACACCCCACACACCCACCACACAACCACACACACCCCCACAAAAACCCCAACCACACAACACACACACACAATACTTCCACTAAATTTCTCTTCTCTTCTCCCCTCTCCTCTTCTCCTCTTCCTCTCTCTCTCTCTCTCCCTCTCCCCCCTCTCTCTTCTCTCTCTCTCTCTCCCCACACCCACACCAAAAATACTAAACCCCCACACCCACACACCACACAAAACACAACACATACACACACACACACCCCAAAACACCACCGCCCCCACGCCACACACCCCCCCCCGCACCCGCACGCACACCCCGCACGCCGCACCACCACGCACGCACCAACACACACACACACCACACAAGAGCCGAATCACCCCAGCGCGACAAACAAAAAACAAACCACATAAGGTACACATATATAATTTTCACACACACAAAAAAACATCCCCCCGCTTACAACGCCACAAAAGAACGCATCCATGATTCTTCTTCTTTTAAAGGGAGGTTTAGTCTGAGCCCTGTGGTCACAGCATGAACTTAATTTTATTTTCATGTTGGATGCTCTTGGAGTGAGTAGTGGTAGGGTCCCCCTTCCTTTCCCCCGGGGAGTGGGGGGGTTACTTTTTGAAACTTCTCTCTATTTTAAAAGTAAACCGAGGGGGCATGAAGGGGTGTTTTGCTGTGTGTTGGTTTTTGTGTGTTGTGTTTTTGGGGTGTGTGGGGTGTTGGGTTGGTGGGTTGTGTTTTGGGTGTGTGTGTGTGTTCTTGGGGCCTAGTATCTTCAAGGGCCCCTCATTGATAAAAGAAAAAAGGGAGGGGACTCTTTAGCCTTTGGGCGGGCAACCCTTTCCCGGGGAGTAGTTTTTTTGGAAACCTTTTTGGGGTGGTTATCAATCCCATCTATTAATAGATCACCACTACCGTCCTGGGTCTGATTTACCAAATTAAAAAAACCTCGCTCGTGCGGCCCACACATCGCATCAATCGGCGGATTTTTTAGGTAATTCATACAAAGTTTTTAAATAACCCCCACGGAAAATAGGGTTCTAAATCCCAGTCACTTACGTCTCATCATCATCTTTCGGTAAAAAAAGAGCCGCGGGGCCATGGCTTTGGCTGGGACTAAACGACGGCAATCGGGTTTGGGGTTCGGTCCCGGGCCGGCGCGCTTTTTCCTTGGGCAAGGAGCTTCCCTCTTTTGCCTCCTACCATGGGGGGGCCCCAACTGATACCTAAAACATTTTTGGGAAAGGTACTGGGACCCTACCACTCTCACTTAAAGATTCCAACAAAACGTACTTTAAATTATCTGCAGTGACCCAATGTCAAATCTGCGGGACCTAAAAAAAAAGTGAAAGCCCCAAAACAAAAATCAAACGCAGTATCAATTTTCGAAATTAAATTAATCTGAAAATAAAGCTAAAACTGATTTTTTTTTTTTGTATAAATGTTTGAAATTTTACTATTTAAATTCAAAAAGTGTATAGATTTTCGGGGGTTGGTTGGTAGTTTTAGTGGTTGTAAACTGAGGATAGGGGGGGTTTTTAAATTTTTAAATTCATAAAAAAAAATACCAAAAAGTGTGCTTTTCTTTAAAATTTGGGTCTCGTCAATATTTTAAAGTTTTTCAACGTTAAAATTTAAGGGAAATTTTTTTAACTGTTGTAAAGACTTCTTGGTTTTGATTGCAAGTCCTTTTGGTAGTATACCCAAGTTATAAACCCTTTATCGTGGTAGGGGCTCGACGATTTGGTCAGTCTTCGGGAAAAATATCTCCTACCTTAAACAAAATTTTCGGGCTAAGACTTTTTGGGAAGGCATTAATCGCGTGTGCCTAGACGTTCTTTTTTGGAAAATATCTGTGTTCTTAACTTATTGATAAATTTTTGTCCTGTTTTCTTCCTTTTTTCACATTGTTAAAAGTGTGCAACTCCCAGAAAAAGGTCTAAAGGGTGAATTACGGGTAAAAAAGAAGTACTTGACTCGGGCGACTTCACCCCTGCTGCGAAAGAAGTCTTTTACCACAAGGTACCCCCCATATCAAGAAATTTGGGAGACTATAAAAATTTGGTACGAAAATTAAATATCTTTTATGGGGCTTCCTTTTCCCTTTTGGGGGATATGTTCATAATTTTAAATGGTTTTTTTAGAAAATCAAACTTCACGAAGAGGAATAGAGACTTGGGTTAATTTTGGGGGCGCTAATTAAAGGGTTGCAAGGATAGAAAGTTTTCCTAGTCTTCTGATTTATCGGTATAACAAAGGTTTGAGTGTCATTTACGATAGTCTTTGTTGGAGTCACGCTTCTAGTCCCTTTTGGGGACATTTAAAGGTTTTCCCTGTTACGATTAGTTCCTAAAACTCTCTAATTATCCTGAGATTTATCAAATCTTTACTTTTTGGCGACATTTCAAATTTTGGGGCTTGCCTGCCTTTTACAGTTTACCCGATACCGTGGATAAAAACTTTTGCCCCCAAAATTAGGTTAAAATTCCTTACTCTGAATTGCTCTCTGCCTGCAAATAAACTTCCCAATTTTTGGGGAAAAATTACCGAGTTATAACCCTGAAAAAAATATACAAAAACTCCTTGTAATTTCGCATAAATTTCCCTCCTCAGAGAAAGGGTTATAATTTTCAAAAACATTTTTTTAAAAATCTTATTTATATATATTTATATATTAATAAGTATTAATATATATATATATATATTGGTGGTGTTTTGGTTGTGTTGTTGTGTGTGTGTGTGTTGTGTTTTGTTGTGTGTGTTTTGTGGTTTTGGGGCGTGTGGTGTGTGTGTGTGTGGTTTTTTGGGTTTTTTTTGTTTGGGGGTTTTGGTTTTTTTTTTTTTTTTTTGGGGGGGGGGGGGGGGGTGTGTTGTTGTGTGGTTTTTTTGGTGTGGTGTGGGGGGTTTGGTTTTGTTTTTTTGTGTGTGTGGGTGTTGTGTGTTGGGGGTTTGGGGTGTGTGGTGGTTTTTTTTTGTTGTTGT
>NW_023663490.1:0-5000 GCF_015228065.2 Penaeus monodon
AATACTCACTGTACGCTGATGATTGTGCTTATGGCATTCCAGCAATAATGCCAAAATTTTCTCAGCAAATCGCATCCAATTGGCACTGGATATGATTCATAACTGGGGCCTCCAGTGGGGTTTTAAGTTTTCCATTCGAAAGAGTATTGGGGTAATCTTTTCACGTAGGAGAAAGCCGAACATCAGGCTAACTCTAGACAACCACCCAATACCTATTCAAAATTCTGTTTCTTGGGCTACTTTTTGATAGTAGACTCAATTGGAAAGACCACATTGGTCAGTTAAAGAATAAATGTCAAAAAGCACTAAATTTATTAAAGTGCATTTCTGGTAACAAATGGGGAGCTGATAGACAGTCTTTGCTAATGGTATATAAAGCCCTGATTAGGTCTAAAGTAGATTATGGGTCAATCGTGTATGGTTCGGCATCGAGAACAAGTTTGAAAGGATTGGATGCTGTGCAGAATGCCTGTTTGCGTGTGTGTCTTGGAGCCCTGAAGTGCACTCGGATCGAGCGTCTTGAGGTGGAGTCAGGAGTACCTCCCCTCCGACTCAGACGCGGCCAGTTAGCTCTGAGCTATGCCGCAAAGGTGGCTCGAGACCCGAGCCACCCTAATGGCAATAGTGGCATTAGGCCCTTTGCCACGAGACTCCACGACCTCGTCGAGAAAGTCGGTATAGATCTCTCT
Organism: Penaeus monodon; assembly: GCF_015228065.2. Lineage (NCBI taxonomy): Eukaryota > Metazoa > Arthropoda > Malacostraca > Decapoda > Penaeidae > Penaeus > Penaeus monodon. Next base: position 690 of record NW_023663490.1, read on the forward strand.
ACAATCGATACCCTGGTTCATTCAAATATAGCGCCATGGGAAACTCCCAATTTTTCCATCATGGAAGCTTGGCTTCCATCAGCCAAGGCCATGGCGCCGGAGGTGGAGGTACGCCAGAGGTTCAGAGAGATCCTTGTTAAACATCTCCCTTTTTTTCATATATATACCGACGGCTCCAAGACAGAAGAGTGCGTGGGTGCGGGTGTATGGTCGACTGAATGTGAACTAAAGTTCAGACTGCCGAATCATACATCGATCTTTCTTGCTGAACTTTTTGCCATTGATAAAGCCATTGATTTTGCACTATCGACGACCCACGATAGAATAGTAATTTTTTCAGATTCATTAAGTTCACTTAAAGCCATTAAATCATTAGAAACCACCAAAAATGAACTTTTGGGTAATATTCGTAAGCTACATGGTGCCAACAAATCAATCAAGCTAATATGGGTACCAGGCCACTCTGGTATCCATGGCAACGAGCAGGCTGACAAATTAGCCGGGTCAACTGATGATCTGGACCTTAGCATAGTCCGTACAGATCTCAGGTGTTTTGTGTCTCTTATAAAAGCAAAAATACATCTGTGGCAAAGTGAGTGGACCAACCTCCAACTCACAAACAAAATAAAACAAAACATAGAACTGTGGGACACAGCCCACAGGAAGGAGAGAAGGGAGGAGGTGGTGTTGGCCCGCCTTAGGGTCAACAGTTCAAGATTAACCCACCTCACTCCCTATATTGAATAAAGTTTTCCCCCAAGATGTCACAACTGCAACACATACCTCACCCTTACCCATATCCTCACAGTCTGTAAGAAATATAACACACACAGACAAAGATTAAAAAATTATTTCCAAATGAAAAATATAAATTTTACAATGTTGAATATATTATCAAATGATGAAAAAAATAATCAGTAAAGTAATCACTTTTTTAAGGGAGACAAAACTTTATGACGTTATATAGATTGACAGAATAAATAGGATCCATTGGCTTAATAACCTTGGCCACATGCCGCTGGTTGATAGCCAAGAAATCCAACAAAGAAGAAAAGAAGAAGTCATATATGCATTGACCAGTCAAACTTGGTTATTACACGCAGAGAAGATGAGTTCTTCCGACATACCAACAGGTTATGGGCCCAGGTTTAAGCAATTTGATGGTAATGAGGGTAATTATGACTTGTGGTAAGAACATTTGCAAGGCACTTTGTATGTTATGAAACTACATCTCGCGTTTGATAAAAATGCTTCAGAACGCCCAGATGGCTATAATCTGGAGAACGCCAAAAGGACAATCTACAGTTATCTAACAGGTTATCTAGACAGAACGTCCCTTGGCATGATAAAACGTGGAGCAAGAGGAGATGGTGTGAAAGCCTTGGCAGTGCTACGAAAGTATTACATGAGAGAAACAAACCACAGATTATATGCTTTATGGGGGTCATTTATAAACAAAAGACTGGAAGATGGCAGTGTTACAGAGTATCTATCGTCCATAGAAGAGATAGTAGCAGCACTAAGAGAGGCAGGTGAGAGTGTTAGTGATCGTCTCTTGGTGACAAGTACACTGAAAGGACTACCACCTAAGTACAAGAATTTTGTAGATGTGGCTAATCAACGCGACCCTCCATATGAATACATTGGATTAAAGACAGCTTTATTAAGTCATGAAGATCGCCTCAGAGAAAATTCTGATACAGAAAGAGCAATGGTTGCCCATGGAAATAGCACAGTTAAACAGAAGAGATGCTTTAAGTGCGGTGAACCAGGCCATTTTGCATTTAAATGCTATAAAGGTGGTGAGTTTAAAAGAGTAAACAAACCTCAGAATAATAAGAAATGGTGTGAACTTCATCAGTCACAAACTCTCAATACTAGTGAATGCAGAGCGAAGAACCTCAGGAAGAGTAATAACTCAGTAAATTCTGCAAATGACACAAGCGAAGAACAAAATTATGAATACTCTTTCCATGTAACACACTCATCAAGGTTACGACCTGTTGAAGGGACCTCAGAGTTGTGTGACATTGGAAAACAGAATATATGAAGCTTAGAAGCAGAAGAAAATTTACTCATGATCGCTCGACAGTGGTTACACTTCACAAATAGAGGTAAATGAACCCAAATTTGTGAAATTTCAAGTCTTTTGATCCGCAAAACCATTACATAGAGCTGACAGATGGCCAAAGACAGCAAGGAACTGTACAAGGAGTTGGTGATGTCAAGGACTGTATCCAAGATCGAGAAGGCAACTCAAGAAGTATTGTGTTAAAAGATGCACTGTACATACCAGGATTTAAACAAGACATCATGTCAGTATGGAAAGCCATTAAGAGTGGACACATCATTACTTTTTCACCTAATGGCAGCTCACTACCAAGGATGGCAGGATATTCGACATTATAGAGAAAACAAATTGTTCTATTTACGTAGAGATAAGCTAAACAAAAACTCTAAAATAGAGAAACTCAACAAAATCCATTTAGGAGAAGCAAAGCACACCCTAGAGGAATGGCATAAAATCCTAGGGCACTGCAATGTGGCAGATGTGCAAAAACTTGAAGCAACTGTCGATGGGATGCACATATTGAGTAAAGAGAAGTTTAGCTGTACCACATGTGTTCTTGGTAAGATGACACAGTATAGAAATAGAAAGCCAGACAAAAAGGCTAAACAACCTTTGGATTTAGTACACTGTGATCTAGTAGGACCTATTGATCCAGCAGCTAAAGGAGGTTACAGATACAGTATCTCTTTTATAGATGACTACTCAGGAGCTCTTAGAATCTACCTCATTAGAAATAAGAGTGATACAGTACATGCAATGAAGAGGTATCTTGCAGAAACAGCACCTTATGGCAATATAAAAAGGCTAAGATGTGACCATGGAACAGAATTTACAAATCAGGAATTCAGAACACTCCTTATAGAAAATAAGATTAAACATGAATTCTCTGTACCATACTCTCCACATCAAAATGGAACAGTTGAGAGATCACACAAATCAGTTTTTGACATGGCTCGATACTTACTAATTGAGTCCAAATTACCCAAAGATATGTGGGCTTATGCTGTGAAGGCTGCTTGTTATATCAGGAACAGGTGTTATAATCCTAGAATTCAGAAGACTCCAGTAGAAATGCTTACTGGAAGACGACCAAGCATTAGCAAAATGAATATTTTTGAAGTAAGATGTTTTGCATATGAACAAGAGAAACAGAAACTTGATCCAAGGAGTAAGGAGGTAATATTTGTGGGCTATGATGACCAGAGTCCAGCCTACTTGATTTACTTCCCCAAAACTAAAACGGTAAAGAAAATAAGATGTGTTAAGTTCATGGAAAACTTACCCAATGAAGCCGAGTCACCAAATGACGAGCAAACCTCAGATGAAGATGACACACTGGTGGAGACTAGACTTCAGCAAAAATCCCTTCAAGAAAATCAAGACAAGCCACCAGGTAACACAAGTGAAGAAAGAAGATATCCAACTCGAGAAAGGCGGAAACCCTCAAAATTAGATGACTACATTACTGATGAACTGGACGATAGTATTTCCAGTGTGACACATAATAGCTTTATACATCATTGCTACCGAGTGTCACATAACCCAGTACCAGCCACCTATCAAGAGGCTATTTCATCTCACAAAGGGACACCAGTGAAGAGAGCAATGGACGAGGAAATATCTTCACTTCAAGACAACAACACCTATGAACTTACCATACTGCCTAAGACACATACTGCTGTAGACGGAAGATGGGTCTATCAAGTAAAACCTGGACCAAACGGCGAAGAAAAATATAAAGCGAGGTATGTCACCAAAGGATATTCACAGGTAAAAGACATCGACTACGGAGAGACTTTTGCTCCAACAGCAAGAATGTCTACACTTCGTGCTTTATTGGATGTAGCTGTACAGAAAAACATGGTAATACACCAAATGGATGTTAAAACAGCTTATTTGAATGCTGATATTGATCATGAAATTTATGTAGAACAACCTGAAGGTTATGAGGACAAAGATAGTGATGGAAATGTTTTGTACTGTAAACTGAAAAAGTCACTTTATGGTCTGAAACAAAGTGGCAGGATGTGGAATAGTGTAATCCATAAATTCTTTATTTCAGAAGGATTCAAACAATCACAGAGTGATCATTGTCTGTATCTAAAGCATGACAGGCACAGTGATATTGTACTCTTATGGGTGGATGAGAAGCTGCTAGCAGTAACATGTCCCTGACGAACGAATGTAAGGAATCTCTTTGTCAAAAATTTAGAATGACTGATTTAGGGAAATTAAACTGG
>NW_023663490.1:10000-14876 GCF_015228065.2 Penaeus monodon
ATAATTATGTATGTATATCTACATAATTATGTATATATATCTACATAAACATGTATGTATATCTGTGTGTATACGTGTCAGTGCTTCATGCTCAGAATGATGTGATGATGTGGTAGACCAATATAGTGTTATGTGCTTGCCTGCCTTCTCGCTTGTAGCTGCCACCGCTGGCTAGCCTGATGCGAAAAAAAAGGGAGCAGCTTTTGCATAAGTCTCCCCTGCCAGTTCACAGCCTGTCCGTCATCGAGCTGCATAAACCTTTTCACAGCCTCCCCGTCATCGAGCTGCATAAGCCTTTTCACAACCTCCCCGTCATCGAGACTTCTGCAGCGCCTCCTCATGGCCACCCATGGAAACGGGTGTAGTGAAACAAACCGCTGCATTCCTCTCTGTTGCCGGTGACGGGGCCCGTAGACTTTCATCGGGATCCGTGATTGCGTCTGCCTGAATAAACTTTAAAGATGGGTATGTGATCTGAGAATCTATCCTCTGATATACTTAAAAACTTCCAACTTCTTCTGGTTTACAGGTTTTCTAAATATATCAGCTGGATTCTGTTGTGTAGGAACATAGAATAACTTTACATTACCTTTCTCTACTTCATCTCTAATGAAATGATAACGAATATCAATATGCTTTGATCTTTGGTAATTTACTGGATTTCTGGCACCTTGGTTATCAACTCCTAAGTCTACAGATTTTAACTTAAACCCTAATAGATCAGATATAATTTGTCTTAGGAACTTTGCTTCCTGAATGGCATAAGTAAGGGCCATGTACTCTGCTTCACAAGATGTAAGTGCAACTGTTTGTTGCTTCTTACTTCTCCATGATATAAGTGGTCCATCATTATGTAATTGAAAACAATATCCTGATATGCTTTTTCTGTCTTCTGATGATCCCCAGTCTGAATCACAAAATCCTTGGAGTTGAACTGATTCATCTGACTTTCTAAATGTAAGACCATATGTCATGGTGCCTTTCAAGTACTTAAGAACATGTTTAGCAGAATTTAATTGAGCTTTTGTGGGTTTTGACATATACTGTGAGTTTTGTAACCACATAGCACAAGTCTGGTTTAGTACCTGTCATAACATATATGAGACTACCAGCTTGCATTAATTAACTCATTAGATCCTACTGTTGAGGTGTTTATAATACTTGGATCACATGGTATATTTCTTGCATAACTGACATGTTGAATCTATCCAAAATCTTTTCTACATATTTGGTTTGATTCACCTCAATGTAATCTTTACCTGTAACAAATGACATTCCAAGAAACCAGTTTAATTTCCCTAAATCAGTCATTCTAAATTTTTGACAAAGAGATTCCTTACATTCGTTCGTCAGGGACATGTTACTGCTAGCAGCTTCTCATCCACCCATAAGAGTACAATATCACTGTGCCTGTCATGCTTTAGATACAGACAATGATCACTCTGTGATTGTTTGAATCCTTCTGAAATAAAGAATTTATGGATTACACTATTCCACATCCTGCCACTTTGTTTCAGACCATAAAGTGACTTTTTCAGTTTACAGTACAAAACATTTCCATCACTATCTTTGTCCTCATAACCTTCAGGTTGTTCTACATAAATTTCATGATCAATATCAGCATTCAAATAAGCTGTTTTAACATCCATTTGGTGTATTACCATGTTTTTCTGTACAGCTACATCCAATAAAGCACGAAGTGTAGACATTCTTGCTGTTGGAGCAAAAGTCTCTCCGTAGTCGATGTCTTTTACCTGTGAATATCCTTTGGTGACATACCTCGCTTTATATTTTTCTTCGCCGTTTGGTCCAGGTTTTACTTGATAGACCCATCTTCCGTCTACAGCAGTATGTGTCTTAGGCAGTATGGTAAGTTCATAGGTGTTGTTGTCTTGAAGTGAAGATATTTCCTCGTCCATTGCTCTCTTCCACTGGTGTCCCTTTGGAGATGAAATAGCCTCTTGATAGGTGGCTGGTACTGGGTTATGTGACACTCGGTAGCAATGATGTATAAAGCTATTATGTGTCACACTGGAAATACTATCGTCCAGTTCATCAGTAATGTAGTCATCTAATTTTGAGGGTTTCCGCCTTTCTCGAGTTGGATATCTTCTTTCTTCACTTGTGTTACCTGGTGGCTTGTCTTGATTTTCTTGAAGGGATTTTTGCTGAAGTCTAGTCTCCACCAGTGTGTCATCTTCATCTGAGGTTTGCTCGTCATTTGGTGACTCGGCTTCATTGGGTAAGTTTTCCATGAACTTAACACATCTTATTTTCTTTACCGTTTTAGTTTTGGGGAAGTAAATCAAGTAGGCTGGACTCTGGTCATCATAGCCCACAAATATTACCTCCTTACTCCTTGGATCAAGTTTCTGTTTCTCTTGTTCATATGCAAAACATCTTACTTCAAAAATATTCATTTTGCTAATGCTTGGTCGTCTTCCAGTAAGCATTTCTACTGGAGTCTTCTGAATTCTAGGATTATAACACCTGTTCCTGATATAACAAGCAGCCTTCACAGCATAAGCCCACATATCTTTGGGTAATTTGGACTCAATTAGTAAGTATCGAGCCATGTCAAAAACTGATTTGTGTGATCTCTCAACTGTTCCATTTTGATGTGGAGAGTATGGTACAGAGAATTCATGTTTAATCTTATTTTCTATAAGGAGTGTTCTGAATTCCTGATTTGTAAATTCTGTTCCATGGTCACATCTTAGCCTTTTTATATTGCCATATGGTGCTGTTTCTGCAAGATACCTCTTCATTGCATGTACTGTATCACTCTTATTTCTAATGAGGTAGATTCTAAGAGCTCCTGAGTAGTCATCTATAAAAGAGATACTGTATCTGTAACCTCCTTTAGCTGCTGGATCAATAGGTCCTACTAGATCACAGTGTACTAAATCCAAAGGTTGTTTAGCCTTTTTGTCTGGCTTTCTATTTCTATACTGTGTCATCTTACCAAGAACACATGTGGTACAGCTAAACTTCTCTTTACTCAATATGTGCATCCCATCGACAGTTGCTTCAAGTTTTTGCACATCTGCCACATTGCAGTGCCCTAGGATTTTATGCCATTCCTCTAGGGTGTGCTTTGCTTCTCCTAAATGGATTTTGTTTGAGTTTCTCTATTTTAGAGTTTTTGTTTAGCTTATCTCTACGTAAATAGAACAATTTGTTTTCTCTATAATGTCGAATATCCTGCCATCCTTGGTAGTGAGCTGCCATTAGGTGAAAAAGTAATGATGTGTCCACTCTTAATGGCTTTCCATACTGACATGATGTCTTGTTTAAATCCTGGTATGTACAGTGCATCTTTTAACACAATACTTCTTGAGTTGCCTTCTCGATCTTGGATACAGTCCTTGACATCACCAACTCCTTGTACAGTTCCTTGCTGTCTTTGGCCATCTGTCAGCTCTATGTAATGGTTTTGCGGATCAAAAGACTTGAAATTTCACAAATTTGGGTTCATTTACCTCTATTTGTGAAGTGTAACCACTGTCGAGCGATCATGAGTAAATTTTCTTCTGCTTCTAAGCTTCATATATTCTGTTTTCCAATGTCACACAACTCTGAGGTCCCTTCAACAGGTCGTAACCTTGATGAGTGTGTTACATGGAAAGAGTATTCATAATTTTGTTCTTCGCTTGTGTCATTTGCAGAATTTACTGAGTTATTACTCTTCCTGAGGTTCTTCGCTCTGCATTCACTAGTATTGAGAGTTCGTGACTGATGAAGTTCACACCATTTCTTATTATTCTGAGGTTTGTTTACTCTTTTAAACTCACCACCTTTATAGCATTTAAATGCAAAATGGCCTGGTTCACCGCACTTAAAGCATCTCTTCTGTTTAACTGTGCTATTTCCATGGGCAACCATTGCTCTTTCTGTATCAGAATTTTCTCTGAGGCGATCTTCATGACTTAATAAAGCTGTCTTTAATCCAATGTATTCATATGGAGGGTCGCGTTGATTAGCCACATCTACAAAATTCTTGTACTTAGTGGTAGTCCTTTCAGTGTACTTGTCACCAAGAGACGATCACTAACACTCTCACCTGCCTCTCTTAGTGCTGCTACTATCTCTTCTATGGACGATAGATACTCTGTAACACTGCCATCTTCCAGTCTTTTGTTTATAAATGACCCCCATAAAGCATATAATCTGTGGTTTGTTTCTCTCATGTAATACTTTCGTAGCACTGCCAAGGCTTTCACACCATCTCCTCTTGCTCCACGTTTTATCATGCCAAGGGACGTTCTGTCTAGATAACCTGTTAGATAACTGTAGATTGTCCTTTTGGCGTTCTCCAGATTATAGCCATCTGGGCGTTCTGAAGCATTTTTATCAAACGCGAGATGTAGTTTCATAACATACAAAACGCCTTGAAAATGTTCTTCCCACAAGTCATAATTACCCGCATTACCATCAAATTGCTTAAACCTGGGCCCATAACCTGTTGGTATGTCGGAAGAACTCATCTTCTCTGCGTGTAATAACCAAGTTTGACTGGTCAATGCATATATGACTTCTTCTTTTCTTCTTTGTTGGATTTCTTGGCTATCAACCAGCGGCATGTGGCCAAGGTTATTAAGCCAATGGATCCTATTTATTCTGTCAATCTATATAACGTCATAAAGTTTTGTCTCCCTTAAAAAAGTGATTACTTTACTGATTATTTTTTCATCATTTGATAATATATTCAACATTGTAAAATTTATATTTTTCATTTGGAAATAATTTTTTAATCTTTGTCTGTGTGTGTTATATTTCTTACAGACTGTGAGGATATGGGTAAGGGTGAGGTATGTGTTGCAGCTGTGACATCTTGGGGGAAAAATTTATTCAATATAGGGGGTGGGTGGGTTTT
>NW_023663491.1:0-14875 GCF_015228065.2 Penaeus monodon
CTTACCTTATTTTAATTTTATTTTAAACCCCAGCCTTTTACCCTTTTTCCCGGCCCAGCTATTACCCGAACAAAACTTTCCGCAATAGTGAGCTGTTCCACGGATGGCCGACAACTGTGCACTTCCAACAATGTCAGGTATGTCTAACTTCCCATCCCCAGGTTTTTGCATTTTGAGTTGTTTCCGAGTGCACCGATCAGAGGATCATGTCACTTTCGTGCTCTAGGATTCCTTTAATTTCGAATGCTAGTTTTTAAATTTTTAGCCCTTTCTTTTTCCTCAGTATTGATGATTTTCTGGTTTCCGTGGTACAGCTAGCAATTAGTGCCCCACTCCGTGTATCTTTCCTTTAAATAGAGTAATACCCGGTCGTTATGATTTTTCAGCTTCTTATCTGTGAAAACGGTCATGTCCCAGGTAATTGGAACATCTGTTCTCTCGAACTCCAAAGGGATGGTCATACCATTTGTCGGACTTCTATCCGACTTTCTGCAATTTCCCCCAGTGCCCCGCAGGGCCACCTTTATTATGGCTTTTTTTTCTGTACTCCCCCTGGGCAAGCTTCTTGCATCCACTGAAAATATGTTTTAAGTTTCAGGAGGTCTCCCCCCAAACTCTCACAGAGGGTTATGAAGTCTTTACTATCCCCTGTGCTTGATCGAATTTTTTAAAGCTTTTGAAGCCAAAGAGCAGACCTTCTTTTCTCCTTTTTCAAAAACCCAAAAAAACCATTCTTCAAGCCATCTCCCAGGAATCTTCCCAGCCTACATCTGCTGTTTGTCGCACAAACTCTCCATGAGGTCTTTCTCCTTCCAGTTCCTGATTTTTCTTTCCTCCCTGCCTCCTCTTCTAGTAATTCCTGGAGGTTTTTCTTCTTCATCTAACACCTCCTTTAAAACAGCTTGAAGCATCCACTCTGTGGTCTCTCTGAGATAAACCATGCAAGGGCTTACTCTCCTTGGTTTACATAAATCCTCAATGTTAATCAACCCTCTTCCTCCTTCCTTCCTTGGCAGGTACAGTCTCGCAACCCTTACTTCTGGGGTGCATACAACCATTCATGCCACAATTTTCCTAGTTCTTCTATCCATGCTGACCAGCTCTTCCACTGTCCAATCCACAATACCCGCACTGAACGTAGTACGCTCACGGCTCATGTGTTGATGCCACTGATCATATTTTCCTCCCATTTAGTTGGATCTGGGATAGCTTCTTACTCTTCTCACATACTCTGATGGTATCTTGCCTTTCATCTTGCGTACTAAGAGTCTTATCCAAATGCATGATGCCAAGGAATTTATAACCTTCCTCTTAAACTTCTTTTACGTTATTATTATTATTATTATTTTTATTATTATTATTATTACTCTTATTATTTGTATTATTACCAAAAAATGTATTACAAATGTAATAATAGCAATAGTAATAAAATAAGTATAATAAAAATAAAAAATGGTCGTTAAAATAATATTGTTTTTAAAAATTTAATTAATTGAATTTTTTTATCATTATTTTTTTATTTTTAAAACTAGTAGATTTTGGCCAAAAAAAATAAATTATTATAACAAAATAATTTACAGTAAAAAAACGGAAAATTAATTAAAGTAATGAAAACAACTAAAAAAATTTAAAACATTATTATTGTTTTTTTTATTGTTATTACCATTATTATTGTTTTTTAAAATTTGTTTAAATTAAAACAAATTAAATTATTGTTGTTGTTATTAGTTTTTATTGAAAAAATATCTTTTTAAAAAAAGGGCCAAAAATTGAATAAAAAGATAATTATCATTTAATTCATAAATTATTGCAATTATTAAATTAATAATGCAATAATAAATGATAATAATTCCCCAGTAATGTATATAATAAAGATGATATTGATGACAAGAAAAAAGATAAAATTGATAAACGATAATAATGATGATAATAGGGGATAATAATGATGATGATAAATTGTTTTGTTGTGTGTGGTTTTTTAAGATTGTATATGTTTTTATAAATATGAAATATAGATTTTTATTTTATTTAAAATATATTTTATTTTTTATACATTTTTATTTTTATGGAATATAAAAATATTTTATACATAAACTTTATTTATATAATATAAAAATTTTAAGCACACACAAACACACACACACACACACACCCCACCCCACACACACACACACACTATAAAAAATTTAATATATTAATAAAATTTAAAAATATTAAAATATATTTTACACCAATAGGGTTAAAATAGTTAAAAACTATAAATAAATTATATTTAATATATGTAAAATAAACAAGGGCCGGATATTTTTATACATATGTTAAATATATATACATAAAAATATCCATATGAAAAATTTTAAATTTACATACTTATATTTGTGTTTTGTGTGTGGTGTTTGGGATTTTGAAAATGTGTATAAATCTGGGTGTTTGGGAAAAATATAGATTTTTACATGTGTATATATAATAAGGGATTTATTATGGGAAAGTAAAATTCAAAACCTTTCCCCCAAAAACACCACAATAAAAACCAGCGAAGAGAGGGGCTCGGGCCCGGGGGTAATTGTCTTTGAGGATATTGAAAATTACGGGAAATCGGGGCCCCGGCTAGGTCGAAAACCCCTTGCGGGGGCCAGACACGCTCATAAAGGGGAAACCAAAAACCCGTCATAGCAAGAATTTGATATGAAAAAGGGCCCGCATTAAGGGGACCCACGGTTATGCCCCCCCCACCTTTCTAAAAAAACCCCCCATATTTAATTCTAAACATAGGGTTAAACCCGTTACTTTTTTGCCGTAAGGAGAAGGGTCCGCCCACACTCCTTCAGATGGGAAAGACAAGGGCCTGCCCTGCCTGCCTAAGGTTCCTCTTGCCCGCAGATGAACCCTATCCGGAGACCCGAGGGGAACCCGGGCCCCCAGGGGGTTAAAGAGTTTAAAAACCCTTTGTGGCGACTGCACACTTTTTTCCCTAGGCTTTTTTTAGATTTAGATGAATCAAAAACGTTCTTTAAAAAAAACTCTCCTGACGGCTTAATGAATAAGATTAGTATTTTAAACGTACTAAAAGGGTTTAAAACGCTTTAGCACCCGAAATGATAATAAATGTTCATTTTGTGAAAAAAAAATAAAAAAACTGGACACCAAAGGAGAAATTTGGGGGAGTTACTGGCAATTAGCGGATTAATTTGGGCAAAACCCGCGACCCAAAAACCCAGCCAATGAAAACTTTAGAAAAAGAGTATATTGTCAAATTTTGGTAAACCATTCCCTTTTATTAGGTTTTCCATATTTTTTTGTCATTCTAGTTGCCAAAGTAAAATTAAGGTTGTCCCTTTTTCATTCTGGGTGCCATTTTTGTTATTCCGGTTTTTCATGTCATCTTTTTGTCAAATTATTGGGATAATTATGGTTGCCCAAATTTCCCTTTTGGTTTTCCCCCATTTTCATTTTATATCCTTTTAATTTTGATCGTCATTTTTTTCATTTTTTGTTAATTTTATTGCCCTTCTGGTTTTCAAGGGTTGCCCCTTCCCGATTTCCACCTGTCATTTTTGGTTTTTAATTATTTTTACCCCTGGTTACCAAAATTGGGCATTCTGGTATTTTCTGTCATTCTGGTTGCCCCTATTTATGTATTTTTCCTTTTGAATCATTGTCATTTTTTTATTATTTTGTTTTTTGTTTTAAAATAAAAATTTTGATCTTCAAATTTATTATTTTACATATGCTAAACAGTTTAAAAAAATTTAAAAAATGGAAATTTATAATTCTATTGTTTATTATTAAAATTTAAAACGGGTTTTATTTTAGTCAGCCCGCTGAAAAATTTCGTAATTTTTTTTGATTGATGATTTCACAATTTCCCCGTTAAAAATTAATGTCCCCTTTTTAATTTATCATTTTCGGTTTTTATTGTCTAATCCCTTTCCCTTTAACAGATGATTTTGATCCCCCCCGGGGCACTAATTTCCCCCATTAATCCCCCACTAATAAGGGGCAGGATAATGATAAGCGAAAAAGTTTTTGTTTATTTATAATTTTTTTTGTATTTACCCATATTTATTTATTATTTTTATTTTTCATTTTTATGTTTGGTTAAATTTTTTCATTATTTAAATTATATTTTTATTATTGTATCCCGTTATTTATTCACTTATCATTTTCATGTTTTTATTTATTATTATAATTTTTTTTATTATTTTAGTGTTGTATTTATTTTTTTGATAATTAATTTTTCTTTTTTTTGATTTTCTTTTTGGGATTTAATTCATTTTTTTCAATATCTTTATTAAAAAGAATTTTTCCTTTTTTTTTTTTATCTATTTTTATTTTTTACTACCGGGAAGATTATTTTACTGTTCATATATATTTTTTAAATTTTTTTTGCAATTTAATTCTCAAATTATTGATTTTCTTTTTTTTTTCCTTTTTATTATTCTTTTCATTATTATTTATTGTTTTTGTTGTTATTATTAAATTTTTAAAACTATTGCCCATTTATTACTATTTATTTTTTGTATTTATTATTTGATAATTTGTTTTTTTTTTTATTGATAATATTGTACCCTCATTTATTCAATATCTTTTTTTACTGAAATTTTTTCCCCTTTTTTTTTTCTATTTTTATTATTTACTAAAACCAAAATATTATTTTACTGTTCAATTTTATATTTTTTAGTTATTTTTGCCCAAAAAAATCTCAAATTATTGATTTTTTTTATTTTTTTCCTTTATTTTTTTTTTAATTTTAAACGTTTTTAAAGTATTAGTTTTTTTTTACAATTAATTTTTAAAATTTTTATTTTTAAAATATATAATATTTTTATATATAATATAAAAAATATATAATTTATATATATAAAATTTTATATTTTATTTTAAAAGTATACCCCTATAAAATATATAAAATAATTTTATTTTATATATATATATATATTATATATATATATATATATATTATTATATATATTATATTTTTATAAAATATTCACTTTTTTTGTTCTTTTATTTTTGAACTTAATTTTTTTCTTCCTTTTTATTAGTAAAATAATCTTTTTTTCTCTTCTTATTTTTCCATTTTAAAATTTGGATCGCCTTCCTTTTGTTTTTTTCTTCTTTTTCTTTTGGGCTCATTTTCCCTTATTTGCTTCGTCTTTTTTTGATCGCCCTTCCCTTTCCCCCTTTTTTCTTCCTTTCCCAGTCCCGGCCTGGGCCCTTTGAAAACAGGCGCCCTCGTCCCAGGAAAAGGGAGAAGACTCCCGCTGGATGACCAATGGGGGGGGGGCCTCCTTTCCCCGTCGAGCCCCCCCCCCCCCCTCTTCCTTGGGAATGCCCCTTGGGGTTTGAGGCCCCCTATGTGAGGGCGGAGCTTAGTGCCAGTTGGGAGGGTGTGGGTGAGGGAAGAGAGGGACCGAGGGGGCGGAGCCTCGTGATGGGGGGGTGCGGCCGCATGAGAGGTGGGCGGGGTCGAGGCGCACAAAACACACCAAAACACACACACACACAACACACAACCCCCACTTACACCACAAACATACACACACATACACCCCACACATAAACATAGAAAACAGATAGATAGATTGATAGGGTAAATAGATAGGTAGATATGAATTTTCATACATACATTATTTAACTTACCTACCAAATACCCATGTACAGTATATATAAAAACCCGGGGATATATTTTTATTAAAAAAAAAAAATATATATTAAAATTATATATATATATAAAAATTTTATATATATAATTATATATATATAAAATATATATATTTATAAAAAGATTATATTATTTACTTAAATTTTTTTATTTATATGTTTTTGGGTTTCTTTTGTCTGAAGTATGTAAAATATTATGCTTTTTTTTACGTCCCGTTAGCTAAGTGGGGTAAACTCCTACCTTCTTACCTACATTTATATCTATTACCCCCAATATCTACCCCATTTTAAATTATTACCCACCTTTCTTAACTATCTGTCGTCTACTACCTACCCCTCTCTCTTTCTAGTTTAACCTTCCTACCGGGCCCCTCTTTCTAATTTTGTGTAACACCTGCCCATAAAATCCTTGGGTTAAAATTAAAATTACGTTAGGTTTTTGTTGTATTTGTTATATTTCGTTAAGGGTAAGGCCCCTTTAATAGGAGATTTGGTTTTTGGGTTAAAGGGTTTGGGTTTAAAGGTTAAAGGTTTGATTAGGGTTAAATTTTAAATTTAAATTAGGTAGGTTGGTTTTGGGTTTGGGTTTTGGGTGAAGTTTTGTTGGGATAGATTATGTTTTTTTATGCTAGGTTTTTTTGGGGTTTGGATACGTTAGGTTAGTTAAGTTATATTAAAATTTAGTTAGGGTTTGATTTTGGTTTGGTTTAAGGTTTAGTTATCTTTGGTTTGTTTTAGATTAAAATAGGTTTTGTTATTTTGTCCGTTATGTTATGTTTGATTAGGTTTTAAATTTTTTTTTTGGTTAGATGTAATTTTTTGTTATGTTCTGTTTATATTTGTTAGTTTTTGGTATAGCAGGTTAGGTTTTGTTTGGGTAGGGTTTTGTTTAGATAAAATTTTGATTTCGGGTTTTTCCCCAGGGCAGAGAAGGGTTTTGTTTCGTTTATGTTGGTTAGTTAGATTTTGGTTTTGTTTGGTTAGGTTAGATTAATCTCATAAATTAGTTTTGGATTTGATTACGTTTTGTTTTATAGGGTTTTAAATAAGATTTGGGTTTGGGAAGTTAGTTTTAAGTTAAGATTTGTTAGCTTTAGTTTCGTTTGATTAGCCCTTTAAAATTAAATTTGATTTTGGGTTTTGTCAGGTTAGGTTAGGATAAATTGGGGGGTTTTTTCTACGTTAGAATAGTTTAATTTAGGTTTAGTTAGTTTGCCTTTTGTTTGTTTGGGTTAATTTAGGTTCAGTTAAGTTAGGTTTAAAAAGGGCTGGTTTATTAAGGGTTTGGGTAGGGGGGAAGGGTAAGTTAGGAAAGGGTTTAAATTACATTATTTAACGTAAGTAAATGTAATCCATCATTATTTAACCAACCCAAATAAACCTAATCCCTACTCCAAAATAAACCTAAAAAAAACCAATATTAATTAACAAAACCTAATATAACATAAGTAATTAAAAACGTAAATTTCATCCTAATCTAAAAAAAATGAAAATACTTTTCCCCCAAACAAAATTAAATTACCCTAACCTAAACTAACTTTTCCTAAAACCAAACCTAAAACCCCTTAAACCCACCTAAACAACTTTAACCTAAACCCAAGGGGAAAAATAGCCTAAATGAACCGGGAAATAACGTCAACATATATCAGCTAATCAAAAACCCACCCATAAACCCAAACCCCACAAAACCAAAAACCCAAAACCCAAAGGACATTTAAAATAATTAAATCAAATCTAACCTAAAATTAAAGAAACCCAAAACCCTTTAAATAAATGAAACTGATTTTAAAGAGAATTTTTTCCTAACCTAATTGAAAAACCCAGCCGTAACTTTTACCCAATTCAACCTAAAAACCCTTTTTTCCTCCTTCCAGGCATTTTCGCCCGCCCCCGGGTTCCTGGAGGAGACGGCTGATCGCAGGGACCGGAGCCCTTTTCCCGGGCTGCTGTTTCCCCGCGGGTCATGCACCCTTGCCCCATATTTCCCCGCCAAAAGGGTTTGCCCCTCCGGGACCCCCCCGCTCCCCACCCCAAATGTCTCTCCTTTTTTCCCTTTTCTTTCTCCCCTTCAATCCTCTTTCCCTCCCCCACATTTTGCCTTAAACATTCCTTTTTCCCTTTCTTCTCGGCCCACCCTCTAGATTTTTTTTTTTTCCCGTATCGTATTCAAATCCTCAGTCTCCTTTTTTTTTACCTTCTCTCCTCTTTCCCCCTCTCTCCTTTCCTTCTCTCTCTTCCTTTTTCTTCTTTTCCCTCTTCTTTACCCCCTCTTTTTCCTCTTCTTTATCCCTCCCTTTGTGTTATGTATATATATTTCTTCTTTTCCCTCTTCAAACTCTCTATCTTTCTCTCTTCTTTTGCCGTTCCCTCTACTTCTCTATATTCCAAGGAATATATATATATATATATATATATATATATTATATATTATATTATATAATATTATAGTATATATAGTATATCCCAATAGTTATAGATATTTATTTATATATATTATTATATATATATATAATATATTTTATATATATATATATATATATATATATATTTATATACATGTATATATATATACAAAATTATATATATTATATATAATTATATATATATATTTAATATATATTATAATATATATACAGGTAGGAAGGTGCGATTCTTTATGTGGTAAAATTTATTTTTCTCTTTGGCCAGGCAAACCCTAACGATTAGGGGGGAAAATAACCCTTAAAGACAAGTTGTTTTAAAAAATGAATTTAGCTATAAACAACTTTTAAAAATAAAAACACTAATTAAAAGAAAAATTAAAGCTATAACTAAATTAGTTTCTTTCTTCTGGTTCCTCAAGCCTATGGCCCTTAACACGCTCCCACGTGGTGATGAATGTGGAAATTTCATAGGAGGTGCTCTCATAGTTAACTAATAGGCTTCATTAAAAACCGAAAAGGTAAAACAGGAGGAAAAAAAATATATATGTAAACTAAAAATCCCCGTTCCTGGGACATCCGTCGGCCTCTTCTTCCGAGACAGGATGGTGTTTTGCCTCCCGACAGTCGGTGTCTGTTTTATCCCTCACGTGTCGTGTTCGTAATATGTTTGTTTGGGTTTCTCCACGATGCTTGAGGGAGAAGAATACACCAATTAAAACTAAAGTAGGTTCATTGGAGATCAGCTTGACAAAAATTTAAAAAGGGATTTCTTCATAGTCCTGTGCCCCACGCCTCAGTTTCTGCCCGAGGTGCTATGCCAGACGTGTACTACAGAGACAAAATAAAATATTATATTCTACAATTGTACAGAGAATCTCCCCTTTACAAGGCGATATGCTACACATATAAACTAAACATAATCTTCTATATTTCACATGGTGTAACATATCACACAAAGGCAGTTTATGTACCTAATCTTATAATTATCACAATATACGTACGATGGGTATTGTCATCATATCCTGTATATGGCGGCATCACATTATGGCACTCGCAACTCACATAAGTATCACACTCACTTCATTATCACAACCCACAGGTCCAACTAGCTCCGTCCATCCAGTTGTATTAAGGGCAGGAGAGTTAGCAGGTCTATACTTAAACCTGGAGTGAGGCACCGTAGAGTTTTTCGAAGGGGACACTTCGGCTTATAGCGAGGTCAGGCTGCCGAAGGAGAAATCCATTATTATATTTATCAGTAGTATAATTTCAAAAAACTTATAACTGTAAAAATTACAATAATAATGATAATAAATAAAATGATGATAAAAATAGATTATAAAATCGTTATTATTGTTCTTATTATTGTTATTATATTATTATTGTCGTTATTAGTAGTATAATTTAAAAAAAAAATGTCATAGCTGCAATAACTGCAATGATAATATTAATAATGATGATAAAAATTGCGATAATGATGATAAAGATGATAATAATGCTGATAATGATGATAATGATGACGATAACGATGATAATGATGATAATAATGATGATAATAATAAATGATAATAAAAGTAGTCGTATCCATTTATAATAAAAACGGAAAAAGAAAAAAAATTCCCAAAAGTCGAAAAGCGGCGAAATATGCCTTTGAGAGTATACTCCAAACCCCTGTTTTTTTTCGATTCTTTGATGATTTGGTAAAAATATAATAATTATCAGAAATTTATTAATCATGACATAAGATAATAAGTGAGAATAATGGAAATTTTGATAAATTTTATTATTACTATTATTATTATTATTATTATTATTATTATTATTATGATTAGTATCATCATTAGTTTTATTATTTGTATTATTACGAAAAAATGTATTATAACTGTAATAATAACAATAAGATAATAATAATAATAATAAATAATAAAATAATAATAATAATAATTTAAAAAAATAATAATAATAGTTCTCATAATATTGTTATTATTATTTTTGTTATTATTGCCATTTTCATTGCTTTTATTAATAGTATAATTACAAAAAACTTATTAAAACTGTAATAATTACAATATAACGATAATGATTAAAATGATGATTTTAGATTTAAAGATTATAAAATCGTTTTTATTGCTATTATTATTATTACAATTTTTAAATTTTTGTTTATTATTAGTATGATTGCAAAAAAATATATAATAGCTGCAATAATTGCAATGATAATGATAATAATGATGATAATAATAGATGAAATGATGATAACGATGATATTAATCATGATAATAATAGTAATCGTGTCCATTATAATAAAAAAGTGGAAAAAAAATCCCAAAAAGTCGAAAAAAGCGGCAAAATCTAGCGAAATATAGCCTTTGAGAGTATACTCCAAAATGGTGATTTGGCAATTTTTTGGGTAAAAATGATTTAAAAATTATCAGAAATGTATTAGTCATGACAATAATGATGATAAAAAAAGATTAATGAGATTTTGATAAAATTTTACTTAAATTTTTATTATATTATTATTATACAATTACCATTATTATTATTATTGCTATTATTATATTATCATTATTAATATTTTATTACTTTTATTATTAGTATTATTACAAAAAAATGTTTTATAACGAAAATAATAACAATAATAACGATAATTTAAAAAATAATAATAGTTCTCATAATATTATTATTATTATTATTATTTTTATTATTATCTATTAATATTATACTTTTATATAGTTATTATGCAAAAAAAATGTAGTATAACTGTATAAATAATTGTAGTGATGATCCTTAAGACATTTATTTTTTAATTTCATTATTCGTGTCTTAGCTGTGAAGATATGCTACATCAGTAGCGCTCACTGC
Source organism: Penaeus monodon (assembly GCF_015228065.2). Lineage (NCBI taxonomy): Eukaryota > Metazoa > Arthropoda > Malacostraca > Decapoda > Penaeidae > Penaeus > Penaeus monodon. The sequence continues at coordinate 10,953 of NW_023663491.1, forward strand.
CACCACTCGTTTCATACGTACAGTTAGAAGGTGTAATCAAGTGTTGTAATGCGTAATCAAGTGTTGTGGAATGGGGGGACAGAGGTCATGTTCAAATGTTGGAGTGTTGTGTGGTGTAAAATGTATGAAAACAGCGAGAGAAAAGAATGGTAAAGTCGTGTTAAACCTGAGCGAAGGAGACGGCACGAGGGGATTTCACCACGTTGTAAAGGATTCGCGAATCACAATTGTTTATCAATCAAACAAAGGTATCAGTATTTACTTCCCTTACAGGCCAATTCAGCAAAAGCTCACCAGTATTTACTTCCCTTACAGGCCAATCAGCAAAGTTATCCAGTATTTAAGAAAAAGTGGAAAAAAACATCACAGAACCTGAAAAAATTATTAAAAGGACAAGTTTAAAAAGTTAAGATACAAAGCAGACATCACACTAAAATCACAAGAACTAAAATGGAACTATGAAAAACGTTCCTTTTGTTGAAGACTTTAAAACCATAAAAAATGAAAGCCATTACGGACACAATTAAAGAGCACCAGGCCTAATATTCACTCGCCCGAGTGAATCAGCTAGATGAACACTCTGCTACGAAAAAAAAAGTTCTCGAAAACCATAATACATTCCTCGAAGGTGAGCCGTAATTAGACCGACAAAAAAGGGGGGACACAAAAAAACAGGGACAGCCAGTCTAGGGTGGCCTTCCTGCTCAGCCTGCAACGGCTACTGTCCGAGAAGGCCCCCCCCCCCCCCCGAGAACCGCCTAATTATACAAGATAAGAATCTTTATGTGTTTTTTTTTTTCTCTCTTTGGCCAGGCAAACCATAACGAGTAGGTGGAAAATATCCCTTTAAAGTCAAGTTTCTTTTTAGAAAATTCATTTAGTTTATAAAAAAATGCTAATAACACTAATTAAAAGAAAACTAAAAAGCTATAACCAAAGTAGTTTCTTTCGTTACTGGGTTCCTCAAACCTATGGCCCTAACACGCTCCACGGCGGGGATATTGAATGTGGCACTACATAGAGAGGTGCTATGCCATAATTAATGCTAATAGGTTCCATATGAAACCCACGAAAGATAAAAAGGGAGAAATATATATATATATATATAATATATATATATATATATAATATATATATATAATATATATATATAGATATATAAATGTAAACTAAATGAGCCCCGCTCCATCCAGCTGTATTAAGGACAGGAAAGTTAGTAGGTCCTATACTTAAACCTGGAGTGAGGACCGTAGAGTTTTCCAAGGCGGGACACCGAGGGCTTATACAGAGGGTCGGGCTGCCTGAAGAAGAATCCCTAAATTTGTGTTAATTTTTTTTTCATTATAACCCAACCGTCCACTCAATAAAAAAATGCTATAATAAAGGAGATGATAATAATAATAGTTCTTATATATTGTTTATTGTTATTATTATTGTTTCTATTGTTATTATTATTACTTTTATTATTAGTATAATTGCAAACAATAATTATTATACTGTAAAAAAATAGCATAATAACCATAATAATTAAAAATAATGATATAAATAATGATTATAGAAGTACTATTATTAAATTTGGTTATTATTAGATATTGCCAAAAAAAAATATATATCATAGCGAAATAATTGCCAATGATAATTGATAATAATGATGAAAATAGTTGCTATAATGATGATAAAGCTGATAATAATGCTTGATAATCGCTGATAATGATGTTGAAACGAGATAATGATGATAATAATCATTATGAAATAATAGTAATCGTCTCCATTTATAATAAAAAACAAAGGAAGAAAATCCCCAAAAGTACGAAAAACCGCCAAAAATCTAGCGAAAAAACATAGTGTTTGAGAAAAATACTGGAAACCCTATTTTCTCGATTTCAATGATGATTTTGGCAATTAATAGCAGTAATAATAATAATTATAAGAATTGTATTAATCATGACAATAACGATGGCGTTATAATATTGTTATTGGATATTATTATTGTTATTATTCATCATTATTATTACTTTTACTGATAGTATAATTGCCAAAAAAATAATTATTATAACATAATTAACGATTATTAGATAAGATAATGCTTAAATAATTATTATGAAAAACATTGTCTCAGTGATTATTATTATATCTTATTATTATTGTAGTTGTTATTAGTATAGTTGCAAAATATATATTATAACTGCAATAATGCAATGATAATGATAATCAATTCCCAATAATGATGATAATTAATTGCAATAATGATGATAATAATGCAATTAATGATGATAATGATGATGCCTAATGATGATAAGGATGATGATAAACCGGATAATAATGATAATAATCATGATAATAATGATGATAATGACAGGAATAGGTGTTCATATATAGTAAAAAAGGTAAAAGAAAAAAAAAAAATCCAAAAGTCGAAAAAAAAGCGGCAAAATCAAGCGAAATATAGCCTTTCGAGCAAACTGCCTAAATGAGTTTTTTTCCATTCATTTTGATGATTTTGGCAATAATTAGAGTAATAATGATAATATTACTTATTAACATTATTATTTATGCATTATTATCATTATTATTATAATATTAATTATTTATTTATTATTATGCATATTATTATTATTATTATTATGTTATTATTATTATTATTATTATTACTTTAAGTATTAGTATTATTGCAAAAAATATATTATCAACTGTAATGAGAACAATAATAATAATAATAAGTATAATAATAATAATAATGAATAATAATAATACGTTATAATATTGTTATCAATATTATTGTTTTATTATTATCATTATTATTATTTTTACTGGGAGTATAATTGCAAAATAATTATTATAACAGTTTTAATAAAGATATTAATTATATAATGATATAATAATATTATAAGTACGTTATTATTGTAATTATTATTTTTATTACAATTATTTTTGTAGTTGTTATTAGAAGTTGCCAAAAAAATATAAAATTATAACTACAATAATACAAAAATAATGATAAAAAATTGCAGTAATGTTTATAATAATTGCAATAATGATGTAAAGATATAAATGATGATGATAACGATAATAATTTATGATTTAAACATGATAAATGGACAGAATTGTGTCCATAATAATAAAAAAGGGAGAAGAAAAAAAATCCCCAAAAAAGAAAAAGCGGCAAAAACTAGCGAAATAGCCTTTTGAGAAGTATAAGGAAAATGTTTTTTTTTCCGATTCTTTGATGATTTTCGAATTATTAGGGAAAAATTAAAAATTTCCAGAATTCTATTAAACATGACAAAATGATGATAAAAGTAAGAATAAAGAGAATTTGGATAACATTTGTGATTATTAATATTATTACTATTATCATTATTATCCATTATTATATTATTTTTATTATTATTTATATTATTATTATTATTTAAATTATTATTATTATTTTTTATTATTTTTCTATTATTAAATTATCCATATTAAAATAAAAATTAAATTAAAATTAAAATTATAATTATTAAAGTTTTTAATATTATTAATTATTTTTATTTATTACTATTATTATTAATTTTTAGGATTATTGCCCAAAAAAAAATATATTATAATACAATAATAATAATAAGAATTAAATTAAAAATAAGAATAATTTTTTTTATAAAATTATTATTAATTTATTTACTATATTTTTTATTTTTATTAGTATAGTGCAAAATAATATTATAATGCAATAATTAAATAATAAGATAATAATTTAATAATTTATAATTTTTTATCAACTAAAATTTTAATTGTTAATGTCAAAATGATTTTGTGTGATAAGATATAAGAGATAAAATATTAAAAATGTGCAAAATTGTGTCATAATAATTAAAAAGGTAAAAGAAAAAAAATCCAATGAAAATGTGCAATAGATAATATAGCGTTTGAAAACAGATTAATTA
>NW_023663492.1:0-14873 GCF_015228065.2 Penaeus monodon
CTATAACTCCAAAAAATTGCAATAATAAGATAACATTGCAATAAAGATGATAATAATTGCTAATGATGATAAAGATGAAGATAATGATGATAATGATGATAAAAATGATGATAACGATAATTGTGAAAAACATGATAATGATGTGATAATAACAGGAATTGTGTCCATAATATATAAAAAAGTATAAGAAAAAAAAATTCCCCAAAAATCGAAAAAGCGGCAAAAACTAGCGAAATATAGAATTTTGAGGGGTATACTCCAAAAAGACGTTTTTTTTTGGGGTTTTTTTGGGGATTTCGGCAATTATTAGGGTAAAAATGATAAAAAAATTACCAGAAAATTTTATTAATCTAACAATAATAATGATAAAAAAAAGAAAAAAGAGAATTTTGATAAATTTGAATATTATTAAAATTATTATTTTATTATTATTATTATTATTATTATTATTATTATTATTTTTTATTTTTTTTATTATTATTTTATTATTATTTTTCCCTTATCTTAATTTTTTGGGAATAATGATGATAATAATTGCAATAATGATGATAATGATGATGATAAAAGAGATAATGAGAAATGATATGAAACGATAAAAAGATGTTAATCATGATAATGATGATGTAATAACAGGAAAATTTGTCCATATTAATATAAAAAAGGGTTTAAAAAAAACATTCCCCAAAAATCGAAAAAGCGGCAAAATCTAGCGAAATATAGCCTTTTTTAGAGTATACTCCAAAAAGAGTTTTTTTTTTGATTTCTTTGGTGATTTCGGGAATTATTAGGGTAATAATGAAATAATTCCAGATTTGTATTAATCTAACAATAAGTAAAAGTGAGAATAAAGAAATTTTGATAACATTTGAAAAATTATTAAAATTTTTATTATTATTATTTTTATTAATTTTTATTATTATTATTATATTATTATTATTATTATTTTTATTATTATTATTATTTTTTTACCATTATCTTAATTATTTATATCATTGCCAAAAAATCTATTATATCTTTTAAAAATAACAAAAATAAAAATAGTTAAGATAATAAAAAATAATGCTAGTGTTATAAATTTTTTTATTATATTATTTTTGTATTATTATCATTTTTTTATTTGTACTGGTAGATAATTGCAAAAAAAATTTTATAACATAATAATTTTCAGTAAAACGATACTATTTTGATAATGTATAAAATAATTTTTATAAAAACGTTATTATTGTTATTTTTATTGTTATTACTATTATTTTTTTCTGGTTATTGATTATTGCAAAAAAATATACTATAACTCCAATAATTGCAAAAAAATGATAACAATTGCAAAAATGATGAAAAAATTGCAATAAAGATGATAATGATATGATAATTGATAATGATGAGAACGATAATAAGATGATAACATGATAAAGATGATGATAATAAAAGGAATTTTGTCCATATAATATAAAAAAGGTAAAGAAAAACATTTCCAAACGTCCCCCCCCGGCAAAGCGGCAAAATCTAGCGAAATATAGCCTTTCGAGAGTATACTCCAAAATACGTTTTTTCGATTCTTGGTGATTTCGGTAAATTATTAGGTATAATGATAATAATTACCAGAATTGTCATTAATCATAACATAAGGATAATAAAAGTGAGAATAAAGAGAATCCAAGTTTGAAACATTTGCATATATTAAAATTATACTATTATTATATTATTATTATTATTTTATATATTATTATTATTATTTATTATTATTATTATTATTATTATTATTATTTATTATTATTGTTATTATTATATTATCTTTAATTATTAGTATCATTGCAAAAAATCTATTATATCTGTAAAATAACAAATAATAATTAATAAGTAGAACGTATAATAAAATAATAATGCTAGTGTTATAATATGTTATTAGTATTTTAGTGTTATTACTATCATTATTATTATTTGTACTGGTAGTAATTGCAAAAAAATATTATAACAGTAATAATTCAGTAATAACGATACTAATTAAGATAATGATATAAATATTATTATAAAATCGTATTATTGTTTATTATTGTTATTACTATATTATTTTGGGGTTATTAGTATTATGGCAAAACATTATACTATAACTCTCAGAATTGCAATAATAATGAAAACAATTGCAATAATATTGATAATAATTGCAATAATGATGATAATGATGATGATTAATGATGATTAATGATGATGATAAACGTAATAATGATGATAATCATGATAATGATGATGCTAATAACAGGGAATTTGTCCAATTAATATAAAAAAGGTATAAGAAAAACATTCCCAAAAGTCTGTAAAAAGCGGCAAAATCTAGCGAAAAATAGCTTTTGAGGAGTATACTCCAAAAATGATTTTTCATTTTTTGGTGAGTTCGGCAATTATTAGGGTAATACTGTAATAATAACAGAATTGTATTATCATAACAATAATGATGATAAACGTAAGAATAAGAGAATTTTGATAACATTTGACATTATTAAAATTATATCATTATTATTATTTTATCATTATTATCTATATTATTATTATTTTATATTATTTTTATTATATTATTAATTATTATTATTATTACTATTATCTTAATTATTAGTATCATCTCCAAAAAATCTATTAATTCTGTAAAATACAATATTAATAATAAGTATAAGTATTACTAATAATAAGGCTAGTGGTTATACTATTGTTATTAGATTATTATTGTATTATTATCATATTATTATTTGTACGGGTAGTATAATTGCAAAAATAATTATTATAACAGTAATAATACAGAATAACGATACTAATTAAGAATGATATAAATAATTATTATAAAAATCGTCTTATTGTTCTATTCTTGTTATTACATTATATTGTTGTGGTTATTAGTATATTGCAAAATCCAAATTATTAATCATACAATAATATGATAAATGAAATAGGAATTATAAATTAATATTATTAATTATATTAATTATATTATATATGATATAATTATTGATTAACTTAATATATATTATATTATTATATTAATTATATATATAATGAATTAGTTCATCAATAAATTATTAAATGTAATAAAAATATAATCAAAGTATAAAGTATCAAATTATTCTGGAAAATACATTCATTATTGTAATATTCAATATATGTTTTTATTTTTGGTATTTGATTTTATTGGTATATTAATAATTAAATAATTTTATAATCATAATAATTATGTATAAGTACTAATAAGAGAATTTTGATAAATTTAAATATCTTAAATTTTATTATTATTATTTTATTATATTATTTTTGTTTATTATTTATTTAAAAATATATTATTATTCCATATTGCAATAATATGATACAATTGAATAATGATAATAATAATTATATGTAATAATGATATGATAATATAATGTATAATAATATAATGCTAGTGGTAAATATTGTTATTATATTATGTATATCTATTATATTGATATACTGAATTGTGTCTATATAATTGAAAATAATTGATTATAAATAAAAGTCGAAAAGCGAAATCTACGTAATAAGCTTTGATATACTCCAAAATACTTTATTCGTTATTATTGTATTTGATGTTATTACTATATTATATTCTAGATTTATTAATCAAAATATATATATAAATAATAATGAATAATATGATAACGATAACAATTGCAATAATGAATGATAAATATTGCAATAATGATTATAATGAATGATGATAATGATGATAATGATGATAATGATGGATGATACCGATAATATGAATGATAACATGATAATGATGATGAATACAGGAATTGTGTCCATATATCATATACAAACAAAGTATAAAAAAACATTTCCAAAAAGTCGAAAAGCGGCAAAATCTAGCGAATATGCCTTTTGAGAGTAAAACTCCAAATGACGTTTTTGGGCGATTTCTTTGGTGATTTCTGCAATTATTAGGGTAATAAAGTAATAATTACCAGAATTGAATTAATTCATAACACTAAATGATAATAAAAGTGGAATAATAGAATTTTGATAACATTTGAATATTATTGAAATTTATTTATTATTATTATTATTATTAGTTTATTATTTTATTTTTTTATTATTATTCTTATTCTTATTATTATTATTCTTTAATTATTATTATTCATTATTATTATTATATATTATTATTACTTACTATTATCTTAACTATTAGTATCATTGCCACACAAAATCTATTATCTCTGTAATATAACAATATAATAATAAGTATAAGTATAATAATAATAATGCAGTTGTTATAATATTGTGATTAGTATTATTATTGTTTAATTATTATCATTATTATTATTTGTACTGGATTATAGTTGCAAAATAATTATTAAACAGTAATAATTTCACAGTAATACGATCTAATTAAGATAATGATATAAAATAATTTTATAAAATCGTTATTTATTGTTTTATTATTATTGTTATTACTATTATTTATTGTTGTGGTTATTAATAGTATTTCAAAAATATATACTATAACTCCATAATTGAAATAATAATGATAACAATTGCCAATAATGAGATAATAATTGCAATAATGATGATAATGGATGAGGTAATGATGATATGATGAATGATAACGATAATAATGATGATAATCATGATAATGCGATGAATAATAACAGGAATTGTGTCCGTATATAATATAAAAAAGGTATAAGAAAAACATTCTCAAAGTCAAAAGCGGCAAAATCTAGCGAAATATAGCCTTTTGAGAGTATAACTCCAAAATGACGTTTTTCGATTTCTTTGGTGATTTCGGCAATTATGTAGGGTAAATAATGATAATCTTACCAGAATTGGGTTTAATCATGACACTAATGATGATAAAACGGAGAAAAAGAGAAATTTTGATAACATTGAATATTCTTAAAATTATTATTATTATTATTATTATTTATTATTATTATTATTTTATTTTTTTTTTTTTTTATTTTTTATTTTTTATTATTATTATTATTAATTATTATTTACATATCTTAATTATTATTATCATTGCCAAAAATCTATTATATCTGTAATAATAACAATAATAAATAATATGTATAAGTATATATAATAATGCCATTGGTTATAATATTGTTATATTATTATTGTTATCATTATCATTATTATTATTTTGTACAGGTTAGTAGAATTTTGGAAAAATAATTATTATAACGTAATAATTACAGTAATAGCCGATACTAATTAATTAATGATTAAATAATTATTATACAATCGTTATTATTGGTATTATAATTGTTTATTTACTATTAGTATTGTTGTGATTATTAGTATTTTGCAAAATATATACTATACCTCCAATAATTGCAATAATATGATAACAATTTGCAATAATGATGATAATAATGGCAATAATGATGATAATGATGATGATTATTATGATAATGATGAGGATAATGATGATGATAACGTAATAGTGATATAATCATGATAATGATGAGGATAATAACAGGAATTGTCCTCCATATATAATATAAAAAAGGTATAAGAAAAACATTCCCAAAAGTCGAAAAGCGGCAAAATCTAGCCGTAATATAGCTTTTGAGGAGTATCGTCCAAAATGACGTTTTTTTCGATTTTTTTTTTTGTGATTTTTTTTTTTTTTTTCTTTCGGCAATTATAGTAATAATGATAATATTCCAGAAATTGTATTAATCATAACATAATATGATAAAAGTGAGAATAACGAGAATTTTGGATAACATTTTGCATATTATTAAAATTATTATTATTATTATTATTATTATTAGTATTATTAGTATTATTTATTATTATTATTATTATTATTATTATTATTATTAGTATTATTATTATTATAATTATTATTACTATATCTTAATTATTAGTATCCTTGTGCAAAAAATCTATTATATCTGTAATCATACAATTATAATACTAAGTATAAATATAATTAAAATAATGCTAGTGGTTATAATTTGTTAATTATTATTATTATTGTTATTATTATTATTATTATTAATTTGTATTTGGCTGGGTAGTATATTGCAAAAATAATATTATAACAGTCTTAATTACAGTAATAACGATCTAATTAAGATGATGATATAATTTATTATAAAATCGTTTATTTTTGTATTTTATTGTTATTACTATTATTATTGTTGTGGTTATTAGTATTATTTGCAAAAATAATATACTATAACTTCCAATAATTGCAATAATAATGATAAATTGAAATAATGGGATAGATTGCAATAATTATGATAATGATGATGATAATGATGGATATGATGATATTGATTATGATAACGATAATACTGATGATATCATGATAATGATGATGCTAATAACAGAATTGTGTCCATATATAATATAAAAAAAGGTATAAAAAAACATTCCGAAAAGTGAAAACCGCGGCAAAATCTAGCGAAAACAGCCTTTTGAGAGTATACGCGAAATTACGTTTTTTCGATTTTTTTTTTGGTGATTTCGGCAATTATTAGGGTATAATGATATTATTACAGAATTGTATTAATCATAACATATGATGATACAAGTGAGAATAAAGAAAATTTTGATAACATTTGATATTTTCCATTATTATTATTATTATTATTATTATTCTTTTATTATTATTATTATTTATTATTATTCGTAATTATTATTATTATTATGATTATTATTTACTATTATCTTAATTATTGTAATCATTGCCAAAAAATCTATTATAAATCTGTACTAATAACATAATAATAATAAGTATAATTATAATAATAATAATGCTAGTGGTATAATATTGTTATTAGTATTATTATTGTTTATTTATTATAATTATTATTATTTTGTACTGGGAGTAACTTGCAAAAATAATTATTATAACAGTAATAATTAAAGTACTACGATCTAATTAAGATAATGATTATCAATAATTATTTAAAATGTCGTTATTATTGTTATATTATTGTGATTACTATTATTATTGTGTGGTTATTAGTATTTTGCAAAATATATACGATAACTCCATATTGCAATAATAATGATAACAATTGAAATAATGAGATTAATAATTCGCAATAATGATGATAATATGCAATAATGATGATAATGATGATGATAATGATGATAATGATGATGGATAACGATAATACATTATGATAATCATGATACAATGATGATGATATAACAGGAATTGTTGTCTAGATTTATAAGCAAACATTCCCAAACGTCCGAAAAAGGCGGCAAAATCTAGCGAAATAGAGCTTTTGAGAGTATACTCCAAAATGACGGTTTTTTCGAGTTTCGTTTGGTATTTCGGCAATTATTAGGGTAATAATGATAATAATTAACAGATTGGTATTAGATCATAACAAGTAATGCTGATAAAGTGAGAATAAAGAGAGAATTTTTGATCACATTTGAATAGTATTAAAATTATTATTAATCATCTCATCATTATTATTTATTATATTATTATTATTATTAATTATTATTATTATTATTTTAATTGTTATTATTATTATTATTATTATTATTATTATTATTTATTATTACTATTATCTTAGTTATTAGTAATCATTGCCAAAAAATCTATTTATATCTGTAATAATTAACAATAATATAATAGTATTAAGTATATAATAATAATGCTAGTGCTATAATATTGTTATTAGTATGTTATTGTTATTATTTATCATTATTATTATTTGTACTGGTAGTATAATTGCAAAAATAATTTATTTATAACAGTAATAATTACAGTAATTAACGATACTAATTAAGATAATGAGAATAAATAATTATTATAAAATCGTTTATATTGTTATTATTATTGTTATTACTATTAGTATTGTTTTGTGGTTATTATTATTATTGCAAAATATATATTATAATCCAATAATTGCATAATATGTAACAATTGCAATAGGTGATAATAATTGTCATAATGATGATACTGATGATGATAATGAGGAATAATGATGATAATGATGATGATAACGATAATAATGAGATATCATGGATAATGATTATGATAATACAGGAATTGTGCCCAATATCTATAAAAGTATAAATAAAAACGTTCCCAAAAGTCGAAAAAGCGGCAAAATCTAATTATACTTTTATATTTCTCAATGATTTTTTCGATTTCTTTGTATTTCGGCATTAAGGTATATACTGTAATAATTACCGAATTATTAAATAACAAATATGATAATAATAAATAGGAAATTTTGATAAATTTAAAATTATTATTATTATTATTATTATTATTTTTTATTATATATTCATAATATTATTATAACATTATATTACTATATACTATTAATATATTATATATTAAAAAATTATTATTTTAATATAACAATAATATATAATATGTATAATATAAAATGCTGTGCTTAAATATATTTATATTTAAAATTGTAATAATTAATATCATTAATTATTGATATAATTGCAAAATAATATTATAAAGTAATAATTACAGTAATAAGATTATAGTAATATGATATAAATTATTATAAACGTTATTATGGATTTTATATATTAATTATAAAATTGGTTTAGTAATTCTTGCAAAAAATTAAACTCAAATATGCTAATAGATAACATAATAAGTTATTAATTTTAGTATTTGAAATGATATGTAATAATGATAAATAATAATTGTATAATGATAACAATAATGATGATAACATGATAATAAGTGATTATAAGAATTGTCCATTATAATATAAAATATAAGAAAACATTCCCAAATTTATAAGCGGCAAAATCTAGCGAATTAGCCTTTTGAGAGTATACTCCAAAATGAACGTTTCTTGTCGATTTCTTTGGTGATTTCGGCAATTATTAAGGTAATATGATCATCATTACCAGAATTGTATTAAATCATCACATAATGATGAGAAAGTGAGAATAAGAGAATTTTTGATACATTTGAATATTATTAAAATTATTATTTTATTATTATTATTATTATTATTATTATATTATTATTATTATTATTATTATTATTATATTATTATTATTATTATACATTATTATTATTATTCTTATTATTAATTATTACTATATCTTATTATCTAGTATCATTGCCAAAAAATCTATTATATCTGTAATAATAAAATATAGATATAAATATAATTATAATAATAAAATAATGCTAGTGTTATAATATTGTTATTAGTTAATTTCTTATTGTTATTATTTATCTTATTATTATTTTTACTGGTATTATATTGCAAAAAGTTAAAAAATTTTTATTATACATAATAATTAAACGTAAGAACGATACTAATTAAGATATGATATAATAATTATTATTAAAATCGTTATTATTGTTAGTATTATTGTTATTACTATTATTATTTGTTGTGGTTATATATTATTGCAAACTAGATACTATAACTCCAATAATTGCAATAATAATGAGAACAATTGCAATAATGATGATAATCATTGCAATAATGATGATAATGATGATGTACTGATGATAATGATGAGATGATAACGATAACAATGATGTAATCATGATAATGATTATGATAATAACAGGCATTGGGGGGAGGTGTCCAAGATATAATATAGAAAAGGTAAATAAAAACTTTCCACAAGTTGAAAAGTCGGCAAAATCTAGCGAAATAAGCCTTTTTGAGAGTAAACCCAAATGCCGTTTTTTTCGATTTCTTTTGGTGATTTCTGCAATTATTAGGGTATAATGATATACTTACCAGAATTGGTATTACTCATAACAATAATGATTGATAAAATTGAGAATAAAGAGAATTTTTGATAACTTTGAAATATTATTAGAAATATTATTATTATTATTATTATTGTTATTCTATTATTATTATTATTATTATATTATTATCATTATTATTATTATTATTTATTATTATTATTATTATTAGTATTATGATTATCTTATTACTATTATCCTTAATTATTAGTATCATTGCCAAAAAATCTATATATCTGTAATAATAACAATAATAATAATAAGTATAAGTATAAATACTAATAATGCTAGTGGTTATAATATTGTTTATTAGTATTATTATATTTATTAATTATCATTAATTATTGATTATTTGTACTGGTAAGTATAATTGCAAAAATAATTATTATAACAAGTATTAATTACGTAATAACGTACTAATTAAGATAATGATATAAATAATTATTATAAAATCGTTATTATTGTTATTAATGATTGTTTATTACTATCATTATTGGTGTGGTTAATTAGTTTTAATTGTCAAAAATTATACTATACCTACAATAATTGCAATAATAAATGATAACAATTGCAATATGATGATAATAATTGCCAATATGATGATCTGAGGATGAGAATGATGATAATTATGATAAATGATGATGAAACGATAAATACTGAGATAATCATGATAATTATGATGATAATAACAGGAATTGTGTTCCAATATATAATATGAAAAAAAAAGGTATAAGAAAAACATTCCCAACAGTCAGAAAAAGCGGTGCCAAAATCTAGCGAAATTAAGCCCTTTTGAGAGTACCTCCAAAATGGACGTTTTTCGATTTCTTTGGTGCTTTCGTGCAACTTATTTAGGGTAATAATGATAATAATTAACCAGAATTGATTAAATCATAACAAAATGATAATAAAAGTGAGAATAAATAGAATTTTGATAAACAGTTGAATATTATTGAAATTATTATTATTATTATTATTGTTATGTCTTATTATTATTATTTTATTATTATTTATTATTAGTATTTTATTATTATTATTATTATTATTATTATTATTATCATTATTATTAATTATTATTATTATTATTATTATTATTATTATTATTACTATTATCCTTAATTATTAGTATCATTGCCCAAAAATCTTTATATCTGTATAATAAAACAATAATAAATAATAAGTATAAAGTATAATAATAATAATGCTAGTTGTTCTTAAATATTGTTTATTAGTATTATTATTGTTATTATTAATATTCTTATTATTATTTGTACTGGTAGGATAATTGAAAAAATAATTATCATAACAGTAGAATTACAGTAATAACGATACTAATTAAGATAATGATATAATATTATTTTCAAATCGTTATTAGTTATTATTATTGTTTATTACTATTATTGTTGTTGGGTTATTATATTATTGCAAAAAATATATACTATAACTCCAATAATTGCAATATAATGATAAAAATTGCAATATGATGATACTATTGCATAATGATGATAATGAATGATATGATGATAATGATGATGTACGATAATAATTTATGATAATCCTTATAATGATGGATTGATAATTAACAGGAATTGTGTCCTATAATTATATAAAAAGGTATATGAAAAAAATCATTCCCAAAAGTCGAAAAAAATGCGGCAAAATCTAGCGAAAATATAGCCTTTTGGAGAGTATACTCCAAAATGACGTGTTTGTCGATTTCTTTGGTGATTTCGGCCAATTATTAGGGTAATAATGATAATAATTACCAGAATTGTATTAATCATAAGAATGATGATGATAAAAGTGAGAATAAAGAGAATTTTGATAATTTGATTATTATTATTATTATTATTATTATTATTATTATTATTATTATTTTATTATTATTAAATTATTATTATTATTATTATTATTATTACTATTATCTTAATTATTAGTATCATTGCCAAAAAATCTATTATATCTGTATATACAATAATAATTAGTAAGTAGAAGTATAGTAAAATATGCTAGTGGTTTATATATTGTTTATAGTATTATTATTGTTATTATTATCATTTATTATTATTTGTAACTGGGTAGTTATAATTACAAAAAATAACTGTTATAACAGTAATAATTACAGTAAATAACGAACTAATTAGATATATTAAATAATTATTATAGACTCGTTAATTCTTGTTTTATTATTTTATTGTTATTTACTATTATTATGTGTGGTTATTAGTATTATTGCAAAAATATATACTATAGACTCCAATATTGCAATAATAATGATAACATTGCAATAATGATGATATAATTGCATAAATGAATGATAATGATGATGATAAGATTGATAATGCATGATTATAACGATGATAATGATGATAATCATGATACTGATGATGATAATACAGGAAATTGTGGTCCATATTTATAATAAAAAAAGGTATCAGAAAAACATTCCCAAAAGTCGAAAAGCGTCAATTCTAGCAAATATAGCCTGTTGAAGAGTATACTCACAAAATGACGTTTTTTTCGATTTCTTTGGTGATTTCGGCACTTATTAGGTAATAATGGAATAATAATTACCAGAATTTATTAATCATAACAATAATGATGATAATAGTGAGAATAAAGAGAATTTTGATAACATTTGAATATTATTAAAATTATTATTATTATTATTATTATTATATATTATTATTATTATGATTATTATTATTATTATTATTATTATTATTATTATTATTATTATCTTAATTATTAGTATCATTGCCAAAAAATCTATTATATCTGTAATAATAACAATAATAACGATACTAATTAAGATAATGATATAAATAATTATTATAAAATCGTTATTATTGTTATTATTATTGTTATTACTATTATTATTGTTGTGGTTATTAGTATTATTGCAAAAATATATACTATAACTCCAATAATTGCAATAATAATGATAACAATTGCAATAATGATGATAATAATTGCAATAATGATGATAATGATGATGATAATGATGATAATGATGATAATGATGATGATAACGATAATAAGTGATAATCATGATAATGATGATGATAATAACAGGAATTGTGTCCATATATAATATAAAAAAGGTATAAGAAAAAACATTCCCAAAAGTCGAAAAAGCGGCAAAATCTAGCGAAATATAGCCTTTTGAGAGTATACTCCAAAATGACGTTTTTTCGATTTCTTTGGTGATTCGGCAATATCTAGGGAATAATGATAATAATTACCAGCAATTGTATTAAATCTAACAATAATGAGATAAAAGTGGAATAACAAGAGAATTTTGATAAACATTTGGAATATTATTTAAAATTTTATTTATTATTATTATTATTATTATATTATTATTTATGATTTATTATTATTATTATTATTAAGATTATTATGATGATTACTATTATCTAATTATTAGGATCATTGCCAAAAAAATCTATTTATCTGTAATAATAACAATATAATAATAAGTATAAAGGTAATAATAATAATGCGTGTGGGGGGGTAAGTGGTTATAATATTGTTATTAGTATTATTATTGTAATTATTATCATATTATTATTTGTACTGGTAGATAATTGCAAAATAATTATTAAACAGTAATAATTACAGTAATAACGGATTACTAATTAAGATAATGATATAAAATAATTATTATAAAATCGTTATTATTTTTTATTATTATTGTTTATTACTATTATTATTGTTGGGTTATTAGTATTATTGCAAAAAATATACATAACTCCAATAATTGCAATAATAATGATAACAATGCAATAATGATGATAATAATTGCAATAATGATGATAATGATGATGATAATGAGATATGATGATATTGAGGATGATAACGCTAATAATGATGTAATCATGATAATGCTGATGATATAACAGGAATTGTGTACATATATAAAATAAAAAAAGGTATAAGAAAAACATCCCAAAAGTCGAAAAAGCGGCAAATCTAGCGGAATATGCCTTTTGAGAGTATACCTCCAAAATGACGTTTTTTCGATTCTTGGTGAATGTCGGCAATTTTAGGGAATAATGATAAATATAATACCAGAATGTATGAATCATAACAATAATGATGATAAAAGTGAGAATAAAAGAATTTTGAATAACATTTGAATATTATTAAAAATTATTATTATTTATTATATTATTATTATTATTATATTATTCTTATATTATTATTATTATTATTATTATTGTTATTATTATTATTATTCTTATTATTTATTATTACTATATCTTAATTATTAGTATCATGCCAAAAAATATATTATATCTGTATAATAACAATAATCATAAATAAGTATAAGTATAATAATAATAATGCTAGTGGTGATAATATTGTTATTAGTATATTATGCTATTATTATCATTATTATTATTTGTACTGGTAGTATAATGCAAAAAATAATTAATTATAACAGTAATAAATTACAGTAATAACGATACTAATTAAGATAATGATGTATAAAATATTATTATAAAATCGTTATTATTGTTATTATTATTGTTATTACTGATTATATTGTGTGGTATTAGTATTATTGGCAAAAATATATACTATAACTCCAATAATTGCAAAATACTGGATAACATGCACTAATGATGATAATAATTGCAATAATGATGAGAATGATGAGATAATGATGATAATGATGATACTGATGATGATAAAACGATAATAATGATGATAATCATGATAATGCTGATGATAACTAACAGGAATGTGTCCCATATATAATATAACAAAAAGGTATAAGAAAACCATTCCAAAAGTCGAAAATGCCGCCCCTCCAAAATCTAGCGAAATATAGCCTTTTGAGAGAGTTATACTCCAAAATGACGCCTTTCGATTCTTTGGTGATTTCGGCAATATTAGGGTACTAATGATTAATAATACCAGGAATTGTATTAATCATAACCAATAATGATGATAAAAGTGGAGATAAAGAGAATTTTGATAACATTTGAAATATTATTAAAATCATTATTCATTATTATTATTATTATTATTATTAGTATTATTATTATTATTATTATTTATTATTATTATTATAGTATTATTATTATTATTATACTATTATCGTAATTATAGTATCATTGCCAAAAAAATC